>NW_007743657.1:0-288 GCF_000696425.1 Galeopterus variegatus | reverse complement strand
CAACCAGTGTGGAGATAGAGTGATATATCTGGTTAGCAGGAGCTCAAAGGAGCAGGACTTTTTGTAAGAGGGAGGGGAAGAGAGGTGTTGGGAAGCAAGAACAGCAGCTGTCTATTTTCCTGCCTCAAGGCATGGCGGGGTGGGAGTGCAGGGGGAGATAAACAAAAGAGCTTTTCCTCAAGGGGGTTCTAGGGCAGGTGGTATCTAAACAGACTCCCCTTAAAACAAAAGGTGAAGAAACGTTCTAAGAAGAGGATGAGAGTTTGCTGCCTCCAGAGAGTAGTTCCA
>NW_007743656.1:13784-18421 GCF_000696425.1 Galeopterus variegatus | reverse complement strand
AGACTTTACCCAAAGAATCTGTTAACACCAAGCCAGAGGGTTCTGTCTGCTCAACCCCCAATCCAACACCTCCTTACACTAAGTCCATTTTAGGACCCACAAAACTGAAAATCTCCAGGACTCCACTCTTACTCCAATTCCAGAAGGATGATCTTCCCCTGGCAATTATCCTCTCGCTCTTACACATCTGCGTCACATCCTTCGCACAAGAGCTACTCCAAGACTGGTCCCAATCTGCTATCATGGGTTTGCCATTGTGGGACATGATAAGTATAAGCCACCCTGTGTCCCTAAACTTTATTATACTATCCGTTCTTGTACTTGTCATAGGACTGGCCAGTGCTGCCCCAAAGGAGTGTGACATTATAGGAAGTCTTCTCCTGGCACTCATTTACCTCCTATCAGTAGGATGCTTCTTAGCAATTTCATTGTGGCAATGTATCCTTTAAATTCTTTTGGCTCCCTAACCCTTCACATCCTTCCTGTGTTTTTTCTCCTACCTCAATGCTCCCCCTTACCTGGAACATGGAGGTTCCAGGTCTGCAAGGAAGATCCAGTCCTCAGTGCATCAGACTGGTTCCCAAGTGACTCATTTGTCTCCCACTTCATGAGAAACTTTTTGTGGTCACCCCACTCCCTGTTGATGCAGCCCACAATGTTTCCACAAATGTCTCTTCACTTTCCTCTGAACTCACCTCAGTGTGGACTGAGTTGTGCAGGGCCTGCCCACACTCTGCCTTACTAACACCAAACGCTACCACTCACTTACCCCCTTCTCATCTGTGCCCTAAAACTGGAATATATTTCCTTTGTAAAACTACATAATCCTATTGCCTGCCCCTGATTTCTTCAATTTCTTGCATATTTGTTTGGCACATCCCCGACATCACAGTCCAGACATATGGAGGGATGGAGATGGGCCTGGGACTAACTTTTGCCCCTCCCTCTCAGGAAGTGCCCCCTGCTCTCATAGGGCACTAATTACACCTTCTAATTGGGGCAGGGATCCTTCCTGCAAAGGGACTGGCATAGTGGGCCTTGCTACTGCCTCTCAATTCTATCAAAAACTCTCAGAAGAACTAAGTATTGATAGCATCTCCTCCCTCCAGCAACAGGTCACTGCACTCATGACAGTTGCTTTACAGAACTGTAGGGCCCTTGACCTCCTTACAGTGAGAAGGGAAGCACCTGCCTCTTCCTGGGGGAGGAATGCTGTTATTATGTAAATGAGTACGGGTTGATCCAAAACAACTTAAACCATTTAAAGACAAGCATTGATCGCCAATGCAAAGGATTACAAAACACAAACATACCTTGGGGCTGGCCCCAGTCACTGAACCTTTGGATACCTTGGCGTATGCCCCTACCAGGACCCCTAACTGTGCTGGGACTCATCCTACCCTTTGGCCCCTGGTGTTTCTCTAATTTCTTTTGGTGTTTCTCTAATTTCTTGCAGAAACAAATGCAGGCTTTCACTAACCAAAAGTTGCCGAATTGTTCCTGGAAGGAGGATATCAGCCCCTCAGAATCAGCCACACTTCCCCAGAAGAATACAGCCTCCCCACATGAGACCAATATCCCACCACCTAATTGTTTTACCCACCAACATAAATCTTTTATTTTTTCCATATCTTCACCCATCTCTGGTGGGACGTAGCTTCAGAAGAATGAGACCTTTGCCCCTTTTTCCCTTCTCCTCATACTTAAAAGGCGGGAATGATGGATCTTGGACATGACCAGCACCATTCTGCACACAATAAGCACAAAAGAGTTGCCAGACCCTCGCTTTGTAAGAAACTTCATGATTTCTGAGGAACAGAAACCCTTTTTCTTCCACAAGGGTGGAATTCTACATGCCGGATGCACAGCTTCTGCATTAGCAAAATGCCCCTCCTTGATAGCATCTCCTCCCTCCAGCAACAGGTCACTGCACTCATGACAGTTGCTTTACAGAACTGTAGGGCCCTTGACCTCCTTACAGTGAGAAGGGAAGCACCTGCCTCTTCCTGGGGGAGGAATGCTGTTATTATGTAAATGAGTACGGGTTGATCCAAAACAACTTAAACCATTTAAAGACAAGCATTGATCGCCAATGCAAAGGATTACAAAACACAAACATACCTTGGGGCTGGCCCCAGTCACTGAACCTTTGGATACCTTGGCGTATGCCCCTACCAGGACCCCTAACTGTGCTGGGACTCATCCTACCCTTTGGCCCCTGGTGTTTCTCTAATTTCTTTTGGTGTTTCTCTAATTTCTTGCAGAAACAAATGCAGGCTTTCACTAACCAAAAGTTGCCGAATTGTTCCTGGAAGGAGGATATCAGCCCCTCAGAATCAGCCACACTTCCCCAGAAGAATACAGCCTCCCCACATGAGACCAATATCCCACCACCTAATTGTTTTACCCACCAACATAAATCTTTTATTTTTTCCATATCTTCACCCATCTCTGGTGGGACGTAGCTTCAGAAGAATGAGACCTTTGCCCCTTTTTCCCTTCTCCTCATACTTAAAAGGCGGGAATGATGGATCTTGGACATGACCAGCACCATTCTGCACACAATAAGCACAAAAGAGTTGCCAGACCCTCGCTTTGTAAGAAACTTCATGATTTCTGAGGAACAGAAACCCTTTTTCTTCCACAAGGGTGGAATTCTACATGCCGGATGCACAGCTTCTGCATTAGCAAAATGCCCCTCCTTTATGGTATCAGCCAGCCCTTGGCACCCTATATAAGCTCTCCTACCTCCACACCTGTTGCTGTCTGGATGCATAGCTTCTGCATTAGCAAAATGCCCCTCCTTGATGGTATCAGCCAGCCCTTGGCACCCTATATAAGCTCTCCTACCTCCACACCTGTTGCTGTCCTCCATTTTGAGGGCAGCCCTGGCTGCCTTCCACTTTGAGCACAGCCCAGTAGATTCTTTTCCTTTAATAAAGCTTGATCTGTACCCATCATTTCAGCTCACTTTCTTTCAAATTTTACCTTAGCACTAACTTTAAAGATGACCCCTGAATACGGCTATAACTGCCATCCATTTTTCAGCTTATACACATCCACTGAGATGACCCATCATCAATTTATCTGAAGATTTTTCTTTCTTTCTTAGCTAGTTAGGTGGTAGCCATCTGCCTTTTTGTGGCTTTGTGTGTGAACTAAGGAAGGCTATTTCTTGTATCATGGTGAGCTTCATGAGGTCTGAGTTCTTGCTTGTACAGTTTACTAATGTTCTCTGGTCCTGTTTGGGTTCAATACTGTATACACTGTTTCCATCCTGTGATGGACTAAGGCTAGGAAACTCACCTCATAGTAGACAGTCCTGAATGGATTGGCATTTAGTAACCCACAGTTAAGCATTTTTCTCTATGACAGATGAGTAATATATTACAAGCTTTTCTTAAAAGATTTATAATGCTCCACAGATGTCATGGTCTTGTTCCACAACTCCAGTGGCCTGTATTGTGGCTCTTCCACTGAATCTGGCTATACACTCCACACTAGACCATTTATCACCAATAACTTCTAATAATGAAATGTCTGCTAATCAGGTAGCCCGCAGAATTGCAAAGGGACAGAGCTATTTGCATTACACCCTGGACTTAGAGCACAGCCATTTCCTGTTTTCAGCCCTATTGAAATCTGACAGACTTCCATGTCACAAAAAAATATGGACAATAGCAGTATTCCTAGTTGTAGAATGTGTCACCTTTCAAATGCAAAGAGGTTTGAAATAAGTGATGTAAGATGCAGCAGTGTCTTTACTTTGGAGGGAATGTCTTGCCATATTATGTCTAAAGGATACCTAATTGTTTCACAGGAGTTGCAGATCCTTCTATTTTAAAATGTTTTCCTGCTCTGGAATGCATATATCTTAGCAAAAGCCTACAGCATGCTAGCCATCTTATGTTTTCTGGGTTGATCAGCATGGCATTACTGATGTAAATCAGTGTGATATTCTGTGTTTTTTTCAGTCTAGAGCATTTTGTTTTATTTTGTTTAGATAATTTATTATATATACATGTAGGGTACAACATAGATTTTCAAAAATTTGTACAATATGTGGTGGTTAGATCAGGAAATTTAGCTTGTTTATCATTACAATACACAAACAGCCTTTGTGTCTCTTGACCAATTCCACATTAGCCTCCCCTCTCCTCTCCTCTCCTCCCTTTTTCCCCTTCTAGTTTTCTAAAAGTACAACATGTTACTGTGATTCATGTTCCTTTCTTTCTTTCTCTCTCTCTTTATTCATTTGTTTATTTATGAATTCAGTTCCCAGTTATGAGTGAGAAATGTAGTATTTCTCTTTCTGTACCTGGGTTGTTTCACTTAGAATAATTTCCTCCAGTCTCATCAATGTTGTTGCAAATGGCAGAATTTCATCCTTTTTTATGGCTTAGTAGTATTCCATTGTGTATATATACCACAATTTCCTTACCCATTCATCCATTGATGGACATTTATGTTGATTCCATGGCCTGGCAATTGTAAAATAGAGCTGCAATAAACATGGGAGTGCAGGTATGCCTTCGACCTGATGTTTTCCAATCCTCTGTATATATCCCCAGTAGTAGGATTGCTGGATCATATGGAAGTTCTATCTATAGTTGTTTAAGGAACCTCCATACTGTTCT
>NW_007743656.1:10098-13191 GCF_000696425.1 Galeopterus variegatus | reverse complement strand
AGAGCTGCAATAAACATGGGAGTGCAGGTATGCCTTCGACCTGATGTTTTCCAATCCTCTGTATATATCCCCAGTAGTAGGATTGCTGGATCATATGGAAGTTCTATCTATAGTTGTTTAAGGAACCTCCATACTGTTCTCCATAATGGCTGCACTAATTTACAGTCCCACCAAAAGTGCAGCAGGGTTCCTCTTTCTTCACTTCCTCACCAGCATTTGTTATTCTCTTATCTTTTTTATAATAGCCAGTTTGATAGGGCTGAAGTGTTCACATAGGCCTGAGGCAAAACTGTAAATGAATATTATTGTATGATCCGGGTGGACATGAAATACTCAGAATCTTCTTTCCTGATAGAGATAAAAATAAGTGTATTTGCCAATTAGATGAGTGCATATTATGTATCTGAGGTCATATTACTCCTTTGCAGCAATACATATGACCAGCAAGGCAGCTGCAATTAGGGCTTCTATTGGTCTCCAAGGGACAACTGATTTCAGCAGAGGACATACTGGCAAATTAAATGGAGTTACAAATGAGACCTCCACAGCTGAATCCTTTAGAGCTGCAAGGTTTGCACCATTTTTTGCCATTACTCTCTTTCTCTCCTAGCTTTTGCTTCCTCAAGAAATGCATTGTTGTTTTGACTTACTATCTTGGTTGGGAGGGGACAATTTCAGAAGTTTGCATTTAGACCTTTTTTTATTATTATTATTGCTGTAACTTTAGGATAAGGTCCCAATGTAGGGGTTACTTAAACTGGTAATAATGTCAATCCCAATTATAATACTCAGGGGAAGGGAAAAATAACCATGGAAATTTAGTTGTGAGTTTATTTAATACTTTGCTGCATAGCTCCACTCGAATATGGGGACCTTTATGGCACTTAGGGTTTCCAGGTATAAATGTCAATTATGACCCTATGTTCAATAGTCCTCAAACATCTGAGTGTATACATTTCCTAGTGTAGAGTTACCTGAGTAAATGCCCATAGGACCTTTTGGGAAAGGACTGGAGGAATGGTTAGAGTAGAAACTTGCTTAATTCAGTGGGTCTGGATCTGAAAATTGGCTCACATCTGGCAACTGAGAAAGGGATCACAGTTTTTTAGTGGGGAAACCACCCTCAGACTCCTTCCTCTATTAATGCTTTCTTCTGATTATAGGTATTGAACAGCATCTCCATCCACTGCCTATCTTTTTGCCGCTAGCAACATTATGTTCAATTAACTAACTCATCAACTTCCTATCAATAAAGTCCCCTTACTGCTTCTTTGACTCACTGATCTTAATAACAGTTTGTGATTCCCTGGCTTCAGGTATTTAAACAACACTTGTCCTCTATTACTCTGGGGACCCATAATTTCCTTTGCTATTAGCAAACAAGCTCTGTGGATACAACTTCTACCATTTGTGCTAACATGTGGAAGAGCCTCCTATTACTGATACCAGTGTCCCTTTCACCAGTGCAGTTTATTAAGTCCTTAGCTGAAGGTGAATCCTCTGACCTTCCTAGGGGACAACATCCTTTTGCAGGTTTTCTGGCCTTACATTATACAATTATTTTATGCACATGCCCTTGAATCTTTTTATTCCTTTATGTACTATCTGCTATAGTAACTCAGACACTTCAATTACACTCAGTATGAGTCATTCCTTACTCTAAATTTTATTTTTTTCTCCGGCTTTGTTGTGGTATAGTTGATAAATAGAAATTATACATATTTAAGGTGTACAACTTGATGCTTTGGGATTATAGTGAAATAAATAATCACTATAATCCAGCTAGTCAGCATATCCACTGCCTCACGTATCTTCTTCTTCTTCTTCTTTTTTTTTTAACTGAGAACACGAAGGTCTATCCTTTTAACAAATTTCAAGTACATAATACGGCATTGTTAACTATAGTCACATTACTATACATTAGAGTTCCAGAACTTATTCCTCTTGCATAAATAAAACTTTGTACTCCTTGCCCAACATCTCTCCATTTTCCCCTCCTCCAGCCCCCAGTAACCCTGTTTATACTCTCTGCTTAAATGAGTTTGATTATTTTAGATTCCCCATTCTCACACAAATGACATCACGCAGTATTTGTCAGCCTTAAAAAAGAAAGACNTGGCAACTGAGAAAGGGATCACAGTTTTTTAGTGGGGAAACCACCCTCAGACTCCTTCCTCCATTAATGCTTTCTTCTGATTATAGGTATTGAACAGCATCTCCATCCACTGCCTATCTTTTTGCCACTAGCAACATTATGTTCAATTAACTAACTCATCAACTTCCTATCAATAAAGTCCCCTTACTGCTTCTTTGACTCACTGATCTTAATAACAGTTTGTGATTCCCTGGCTTCAGGTATTTAAACAACACTTGTCCTCTATTACTCTGGGGACCCATAATTTCCTTTGCTATTAGCAAACAAGCTCTGTGGCTACAACTTCTACCATTTGTGCTAACATGTGGAAGAGCCTCCTATTTCTGATACCAGTGTCCCTTTCACCAGTGCAGTTTATTAAGTCCTTAGCTGAAGGTGAATCCTCTGGCCTTCGTAGGGGACAACATCCTTTTGCAGGTTTTCTGGCCTTACATTATACAATTATTTTATGCACATGCCCTTGAATCTTTTTATTCCTTTATGTACTATCTGCTATAGTAACTCAGACACTTCAATTACACTCAGTATGAGTCATTCCTTACTCTAAATTTTATTTTTTTCTCCGGCTTTGTTGTGGTATAGTTGATAAATAGAAATTATACATATTTAAGGTGTACAACTTGATGCTTTGGGATTATAGTGAAATAAATAATCACTATAATCCAGCTAGTCAGCATATCCACTGCCTCACGTATCTTCTTCTTCTTCTTCTTTTTTTTTTAACTGAGAACACGAAGGTCTATCCTTTTAACAAATTTCAAGTACATAATACGGCATTGTTAACTATAGTCACATTACTATACATTAGAGTTCCAGAACTTATTCCTCTTGCATAAATAAAACTTTGTACTCCTTGCCCAACATCTCTCCATTTTCCCCTCCTCCAGCCCCCAGTAACCCTGTTTATACTCTCTGCTTAAATGAGTTTGATTATTTTA
>NW_007743656.1:5665-9729 GCF_000696425.1 Galeopterus variegatus | reverse complement strand
CAGGTTTTCTGGCCTTACATTATACAATTATTTTATGCACATGCCCTTGAATCTTTTTATTCCTTTATGTACTATCTGCTATAGTAACTCAGACACTTCAATTACACTCAGTATGAATCATTCCTTACTCTAAATTTTATTTTTTTCTCCGGCTTTGTTGTGGTATAGTTGATAAATAGAAATTATACATATTTAAGGTGTACAACTTGATGCTTTGGGATTATAGTGAAATAAATAATCACTATAATCCAGCTAGTCAGCATATCCACTGCCTCACGTATCTTCTTCTTCTTCTTCTTTTTTTTTTAACTGAGAACACGAAGGTCTATCCTTTTAACAAATTTCAAGTACATAATACGGCATTGTTAACTATAGTCACATTACTATACATTAGAGTTCCAGAACTTATTCCTCTTGCATAAATAAAACTTTGTACTCCTTGCCCAACATCTCTCCATTTTCCCCTCCTCCAGCCCCCAGTAACCCTGTTTATACTCTCTGCTTAAATGAGTTTGATTATTTTAGATTCCCCATTCTCACACAAATGACATCACGCAGTATTTGTCAGCCTTAAAAAAGAAAGACATCCTGCCATTTATGACAACATGGATGAAAACCTGGAGGACATCATTCTAAATTAAAGAAGCCAAACACACAAAAAAACAAATACTGCATGATCTTCAGGTTTTCAAGATCCACCCTTGCAGCTAGTTTGCATAATCCCCTGGGTTCCTTGTCAGGGCCTTAAATCTTGTGTTCCATAAACATGTCCCTAAGTCGATGAATTCTTGTTTATTTAGTTTACATTTCAGGTCCCTTGAAATAGAGCAGTAGAGTCCAGGTGGTGTTGCTTAATCACTGCAAAAAACCATCAGGGTCTGAGGAACAGCCAAGGCAAAAAGCCAACTTGCTGTCTTTATTGACAGAAAATTGGAGAGTTAATTAATAAAATGTAGTGTGAATAGAGACAAAATCCAATATCAGGGTAGCCCCTTGGATACTGATACATGCTACCAAAATTTTGCAGATCCTTTTAGTTGTAATTTCTTCCCTCTTACATCAGATTTAGCATATTGCCAAATTAGTTAGGCTGAGATTTAACTATGATTATCAGCTTAGAATAGCTCCTGAGGGTTCAACTATCAGCTGTTGGGGTAAATATCTCTGCAATGTCTTCCTAAATGAGGTAAATACTAGTTCTTTATAGGGCAGACGGACTACTTGTACAGGCTCTAAGGGTTCAGAGGAGTCTGGGAAGCTCCAGTAATGAGGGAAACCCACCCAAATATCTTCATTCCTTGTTTCCTTGTTTTTAGGTAAAGACCTTTCTTGGCTGGGACACCTCCATGGCTACCATAGTGTGTTATATGACTATTATAACAAAAGATTGTTTCTTAAGCAAGGTGTATTAATCTTAAAGGACAAATATTTACCTTAGAAATTTACATGTCCACAGAAAAAGCACATACCACATATTTCTAAGGTTCATGGAAGCAAATCAGAATTGTTAAACATCGATGAATTTAAATTTGCATATTGTATTATTAAGGGGATTTATTTTGCCTTCTCACCACAGAAGACCAGAATTCTCCCAGTCATGTTTTTATTCTATCTACTGACCTCTGATTGGGGGAAAAATTTAATTCCCCAAAAGAGTTTCTAGGAAGACATTAATAGATGAAGTGAAATAATGCCTTTATTTTTATAATATTTTTAATAGTGGTTTGTTTTCATACTCCAGTGACATAAGTTTAATTTGTTGGAAATAATTTATATGAACCAGTTAATCACTTGTTGATAGAAATAAGGAGTATCTTAAGAGTTGAAACAGAATGCCTACTGACATTGTATATGTAAAAATGTTTAAGAAATTAATTTTTGTAATGTTGTCCTTTCTTTTGTAAAAAATAACTTCCTATTAGTGAAAAGAGTGTCCATTGACATTCTTTAGTCATATATAGTATTGATTGATAAATTATATAAATTACTAATATAATTGGATAATGTGTTTTTAAAATAAAAAAAAAAACATTTCAAATATTATAGTGAGAGAAAGTTGTTTTATTCTATGGATCAATTGATATTTACTATAATATCATTTGATATTTACTATAATTACAATTTAATTTCATAGATTTCAAAACTGAATGTTTCTTAAGTAAGGTGGCATAAAAAGAAAAACGTAGAAACTAAATGAAAAACAAATGAACCAAACAACCTGGATGAATTGAGCTCCATTTATCCATGAATTTGATCTGTTTTTATGGGAGCCTTGGATTTCATTCCTTTATTATACCACTTATTGATGGGTTATTAGATGTTAGTAGAGAAAAACTATATCTTATTTATTATAAAACAAAAATGTGTGTGTGTGTGTATATATATTTTTAAACTCTATAAACATTCATTTTTTAAAAAAACTAATCATATGTCCAGTACAAAATTAGATAGGTTATGGAGAAACCAGGAATTTATTAATTAAACAATAACATTTACTTCAAATAATATAAAGTATAAAACTATTTATCATTTATTCAATAACAAACTCAGCAATCAAATTTATTAACCAAACTTCTCTACCTCATCCCTATATAGAGAATATATTTCTTTGTTTGAGATTATTTATTGTAATGTCAATCACATTCTGGCTAACATGAAAACAGAAAGATTTAGATGGATAAAAAATTTTAAAAATATATAAATTCATCTCTAGGATTGTTCCACGCTCATGTATTAGAGTGCTTTTTTATATTAAATAATTCTATACTTTTAGATGAGGACAGTATTAGGTTATGATAAAAGTAAGATTGTGTTATGTTTTTGAAATTTTAAGTTAATTCCCATGTTGATGACACAGGTAAAGACAGTTTCATTTACAGTTATATTGTCCAGCTAATTTCTGTTCCTCAAAAAATGACCATGAAGGGCTGAGCCCGTGGCGCACCGTGGGTTCGGATCCTATATAGGGATGACCAGCGCGCTCACAGTGCTCACTGGCTGAGCACGGTGCGGCCGGTCTCAAAAAGGAAAAAAAAAAAAAAAATGACCATGAAGAACAATAATTTTTGTAATTATGAAAATGTCAAATGCATGTGAAATTGTTTTAGTTTTAGACTTTCTAAATTATTTGCAGATCCTCTCAATTATAAGCTGATTTGTATTTATATATACCTTTTCTCTTTATGCAAGAGTTTCCAAGCTGCTGGCTCATGATAAAAGTTGTAGAAGATGAAAAACAAAAAGAGAAAGTCACAGTCAAAGAAGAAAATATCAGAGTCACAAAAAATGCATCTCAATGCCTTTTTTTATGCATGGGCTTCAAATGTGTCTCCAAGTTTCATAAGAAAAGGCACAGAAGAAAAATGTAAACAGTCATCTAGTTCTCGTTTTTGGAAAAATGAGAAAAATATCAGTTCTTTAGGAGAAAAACTATCACTGAAATTCCGAAAGATATTTTTTATCTGCAGCATCATAGTATAAAAGGAGAATGATATAAGAATATTGTATGTCCTTAATATTTCCAAAAATGTTGTCATTTACACATAGTATTATTAATTTTCTTGTAGCAGTATAAATATTGAGAGGATAACATCAACATGAGAATATGAGTACACAAGATTGTGTTTTCTGTCATTGGTACTTAGAGAAACTCAAGCCCTGGAAAACTTTTATTTCCATAAATATGGGTTAAGTAATTTTTATTGAGTGAAGGGGTCATAACGTTAAAATGAGTTATTTATTTCAGAATAGGAGGAAAGTCGGTGAGAGAATAGAACTTCTTCTAGAAAGTCACATAAAACTTTATTCATTTAGTCTTTCTCAGATATTCAGCCTTTTAACAATCCCATACCTACAGTTAATTTACTTGATCATCTTGGAATATTTAGTGAGTTGCTCTTAAGTTACAGATACAGACACATGAAAGAAGGTGACTGTTCTAATGGAGAGAAAGGTAATGTGTGAGGAATGGAGGGTAAAGAGAAGAAAGAAAGGGGCGAAGAGTAAAAAAAGAAAAAGAAATGTAAAGTCAACACATTAAAGAAAGAGCCAAAATAAACAAGGAC
>NW_007743656.1:1169-5497 GCF_000696425.1 Galeopterus variegatus | reverse complement strand
ATCTTGGAATATTTAGTGAGTTGCTCTTAAGTTACAGATACAGACACATGAAAGAAGGTGAGTGTTCTAATGGAGAGAAAGGTAATGTGTGAGGAACGGAGGGTAAAGAGAAGAAAGAAAGGGGTGAAGAGTAAAAAAAAGAAAAAGAAATGTAAAGTCAACACATTAAAGAAAGAGCCAAAATAAACAAGGACCAGGAAAAAAGAAATATATCTTGATAGCAAGAGGAGATGCAAACATAGTAAAAAGCAAAGAAAGAAACAAAATAATTCAGGTTTTACTCACTACTGCTTTGACAGAATGATGGACAAATTCTGAGTAAACTTCATATCCTAAACTTTCTAAGACAACTAATTGACTGCATCAGTAGAAACAGATCCAAAACAACTGCAGATATTGCAATTATCAGACATATGTATATATAAAATAAATATGTTTCATACATCTGAAGCATTAGAAAATAAGATTGGAATTGTGAACATGGGATAAGGATATTTGAAAAAATGTCATAAAATAAAAATATAATAGCATAATTAAAATGTTAAAACTCAGTGATGGCTTAGAGAGCAGATTAGACACAGCTAAAGAAAAAAATAATAAACTTTAATATAAATAAAATTAAATGTATAGAATACAATTCAAGAACACAGATGGAAAATAATAAAGTTAAATAATATAAAGCATAGTATGAGATGACAGAACATATATCTAGTCAAATTTACACGGGGATATAGAGAGAAAGGGAAAGAGAAAATGATCAAAGAGATAATGATTGAAAATTTTCCATTTTTATTGAGACATTAATCCTAAAATCCAGAGGTATCCCAGGGATCCAAGGCATCCTAAGCCGGCATCTAGGGACAAAGGAAAGCATATGGATCCTTATGGTGGAAAGAATGATTGGTCACTTGTACAATCTGTTTCTCTGCTATTCTGTTTTCTGCTCATTGCTCTGTGGGGCAACTCCACTTCCCTGGTCTCTGGATGATTCTTTATGTCATTGCTTCTTAGAGTAAAAACTGTTTACAGCTGCTGCAATTTATGGTCTCTTATCTGGATGTAGTCAGTGCACACTGGTCATTCGATCTATTCCCTCTACTTCTCCTTGGTTCTACAAAGACTGTTTTCTTAGATAAGTCTTCTACATGGTCCCTGATTAAGCTTCACATGCCACAGATTCTAATTCAAGTTCACCTCACTCCTTACTTGACCATACTTTGAATATTAACCCCCGCTCTCTCCCATATCACAGCTTTGTTTTGCCCCGTTCCCTAGAAAATCTGGATCCTTTACATACCATACAAGACTTGAGAAAAAGTGAGGTGTCAGAATCTCTGAACTAGTCGCTGCCTAAATGTGTCTACCTCCATTTCTATAATGCCAAAATTACACCATGTTGGTGTGCCTTCCCCAGGATTTCAAAAGGAGATACAGCTAAAGTCTCCTTGTTTTGGGTTTTGGCTTTGTTCTTATTTTATTTGGCTTCTAATCTCTCATTCTCCTTTCCAGATAGTCCAAGGTCTGGGGATGCAGGACCTGCATGTGTGAGGTAATAGTCCAACACTCCATGATTTAGTCTTATTGTCAGAAAGGGTACAATAAATAGAAAAAAGAAGCTAATATCCAAAAGAAAAACATAAGGAGAAATGACAAATGGTTTTCCTATAAGAAAAAAAAAAAAAATAGCGAGTTCATTCTTTCTTTGTTTCTTAGTAAAGTGTATATTTTATAAAGCCTGCTTTTATTAGGAAGCTAACACAAATAAGTTTCAAATCACCAGAATTTTAATAGGAATATGGATAATAATTGTTCCCCTATGAATTGCAGTCACGGATAAGATATATGTTATGAAAAATATTTTGGAAAGAAAAAAGATATCAATTCAAATATTTGTATTATGTAATCATCACACTTCATTGGGTTCTTACTAAGTAACTGAGCTATGTTCATAAATTTTTGATGTTTTCCCTAATTCGTTAAATGGCATCTTGTTTATTTGGTATAAAATTTACTGATAATCCATCATTCATCTCAAAAGGACAGAGTAATACTATACTATGCTGTCTCAAGACTATAATAAGATTATAAAGTGATAATAGATGCATAATAATTTACATATTACACAAAATGAGATCTATCTATTATAATAAGGAATAAAATTATATTAAATTTATTAAACTATTTGATCAGGAAATTAACATATAAATAATAGAGAAGGCCCGATGAAATAATGATTCAAAAATATTAGAAATTAACTCCTTAGAAAACGTATGAAATTTATACTTAAGTGTTATTTGTTAACCTTCATACACAGCAACTATTTTGTATAAATCAAAATATTTTCATTTTTTAAATATCTTAAGGTCATTATCATAGAAAGGACATCCCAACCCCAAACAAATTTATCAATTCTTATGAAAATCATGTATACATTTTTGTTATTAAAAACATTATCCCTAAATCCTAACTTAGCTTTGAGGAAAATATTCATCTTCCCATTTAACATTTTATGTTAATGAAAAATTTCAATATGTCTGAAATATCACTTACTAAATTCAAGCTGTATGAGGGGGATATAATACAAATTGTAAGTATTTATTACTTATCTCTTAAAATAACTAGTAAAATTCTTATCAGGTATTCAGCAAACTTACAACACAATTGCAGTCTTATAATTTCAGACATGACCTCTTCCAATAACAATAAAATCTTATTCATGTCTTACCACTGAAGTATTCTCTACTCAGTAAATGGATATTTTTCAAGAAATATTTTATGTACTACAAATTATGGCTGCTTTTAATCAGGAATAGGGAATTATGAGGGAGATGATATGGACAGGGGTTGGGAGAGATTGGAAAAGAAAATGCAATGAGCAGGAAGGATAATTATTTTGTAAGTGATGTTTCGTTATAAACATACATATAGATCGATGGTTCTCGATTTTTCTTTCTTTACAGTATTGAAATAACAGACTACTGTTTGTTACAGAGTTTTACAATAGTTGTGATTATCAATCTGAGGAGACTTCTACTTTCATGGGGGAATGGATTTTTGTACTCTGAATAATTGCACTGGGTTACTGGACGATAAAACTAGTATCTATTTACAATAGCCTAAGTTCATCTCTCTCTTCTTTTCACTCTCAAGAATGCCAAAAATATTCTACTTTAAAATAAAAAGGGCAATTTCCCAGCATGCAAAACTAGAGGCCTATATCAATTATCTGATGTATTTACCAGGGGTTCTATGCAGGACATGAAGTCAGCCCCCACCACCTGGAAGAAAGCAGGAACATGTCATGGTACTAGACAGGAGACAAGGGCAGTCCTCATTACCTGGCAAAAGGCAGAAGCATGCCTTGGGTCCTAGGCCAATGCCAAGGGCAGAGATCCCTGACATGGCAGACGGCAGGGGCACACCAAAAACACTATTTCCACATCTGTAGTCCATCACAGCCTCCACCACTGCTGTTGCAGGGGTGGCTCACCACCACAGTCACAACTGTAGCCACCAAACGGGCAGTCCACCACCCACTTGATTGCATTGACACACATAGAGTTACCAGTGAAGACCAGAAAAAGAAGAGAAAGTCTCTTTCCTCAAAGGCACTCCAGAGTAAAAGAAGAAGCAATAGCTCTACCAGATGAACAGAAACTAATGTAGACATACTAGAAATATAAAAAAACAAGAAAATATGGCACCACGAAGGAACACATTAATTCTCAAGTCACCAGAGGAATACGGTAATTCTCAAGCACCACATACATAGAGCAAGAAACTGTTAAAAATGACTGAAAAAAAATTTGAGCAACAATCTTAAAGAACATCAAAGAGATACAAGAAGACTCAATTAGACAAAATAATGAAATTTTAAAAACCTAGGAAATAAAGGAGGAAATTTAAAAAGGATTAATACCTTAAAAATAATTTAGCAGAACTTCTGGAATTGAAAGTTTCATTCAGAATTTAAAGGTCACTCATGCTCTCTGCTTCCACCATCTTGCAATGTGAGACCCCTGGGTTACTGTCACCACCACCAGATGGACTTTGGACTTCCGAGGCTCAGAAACAGTCAGTGAATGAGTAGAGGTGGTTTACCTTGAGATTTGCTGATTTAACTAGAAATCATTTCAGAATTTAGAAGGCTTGGAAAGAGCAAGATGGTGACGGGTCTGGAGTGAGCGTGCCAGAGGACAGAGAGAGCCTGTGAAGTGTGCGCTGTGCTGCCAGAGTACTAATTGCATTTCCAAGAGCAAGAAAAAAGGAATAAATCACTGATCAACTAATCTACAATGAAAAAAAGCAACTACAGTCTCGAGGTTTTA
>NW_007743656.1:0-323 GCF_000696425.1 Galeopterus variegatus | reverse complement strand
GGGGTGACTGGGGTGCCCCCAAGCCCGCTTGATCCTGCTGAAGAGCTGGCCTGAGGGCGCCGAGCCGGCTCACATCAGGGGGATTCAAAGAGGAACTGTGCTGTGGGATCCTCCCCCAGGTTGCTCGCGCCCTGGTGTGGGAGATAACTCAACCATACAGGGGGCCACAATACCGGGGAGAAGGTGGGAGGCCCAGAGAGGACCTTGACCAGGGCCGCAGGAATGCCCACAGTGTCCGAGGCAGAAGCCTGAGACCCCTTCAGGGCCGGGTGGGGCTGAGAGAGGAGGATTGCAGAAGACACGCCCCAGCCCTGTACTGAGCG
>NW_007743655.1:17235-18425 GCF_000696425.1 Galeopterus variegatus | reverse complement strand
AGGAGTTATTGTCTAGGCAAAAGAAGCAAAGAAATTTTAGAATGAAATCCTGTTTATATACCTTCCTCCTAAAAATTCTTTAAATGGTAATTTTCAAACAGAACCAATCTATTTCTTCAAGGAAAATCTGCTACTGTCAGAGACATTTTTATTTGTTAAACTGGGGTAGTGGGTGGGTGGAAAATGCTGCTATTGGCACCTAGGGGATAGAGTCCACAGAAGGTGCATAACATTACACTGCACGGGAAAGTCTCCCACTAGCAATGAATTATACACCCTAAATGTCAAAAATACCAAGATAACTTTCTTTAGATGAACAAGATTAAGATTATGATGTATATTTGAAAAATCGAGACTCATTATCATACTAATGATAGAATACTATTTAAACATTGCTGAGTAGGGACAAAATGGCATACAGTTGCATGCATTAACACAGTCAGTTTTTCCCATATAGATTCTGCTGTTATTTTTAATAATCCTCATTTTATTTGTTTCCACCTCTTTAATCTACCAAGAAGGATCTTGTAGGTCCTTAATTCCTAAATAAACAATGACAGGACAATCAAAATATCTCTACAGACTCCCTTTGCTTATGGTATCCCTTTACTTTCACTTCAGTCATTTTATAGATGAAGGTTAACTTTTGCTTTCAAAATTTTGCATGCATGCATTTAAAAACTATTTATTAGACAGCTTTTATACTCCAGAAGTTATCTACCTCTATATAGTAGTTATGAAAGGAATAAGAAGAGAGTATCATAAAGAAGTTGGTAACTTGGGAAGATTTTAGAGAAAATCAGCTATGAACTATGACTTGAAGTTGAAGTTATAAAATGGAAATGCAAGGAAAAAAAAGCAGATATCAAGTGAGAAAGAAAGTGTAAGCAAAGGAGGAGACCTGTGAATGACCAAGATACATTTTGAGGGAAAGGAACAAATTAATAAATATTTTATGTCAAAGCATATGGAAAGATAAGTGTGTATATGCTGATGATCGGCACATTTAAAAAATGAGTATCAAGCTGAAAAGCCTGGGTTTTTGTTTCTGTTTTTAAACAAATGGGAAATGCAGAAATCTTGTGATATGAAGAGATGTCACTAGCAAAGAAATTTTCTAGAATAACTAATCTGTTGTATTATTTAGAATAGATTTTGCATTAGAGAAGGGGCTGGGAACAAATTAGGTA
>NW_007743655.1:15497-16750 GCF_000696425.1 Galeopterus variegatus | reverse complement strand
ATCTGTTGTATTATTTAGAATAGATTTTGCATTAGAGAAGGGGCTGGGAACAAATTAGGTATTGGAGAATAAGTTTTAAGAGGAACACTAACTCTGAGGATAAATATAGGAAATCAAGACACTAGATTTTAACTCCCTAGAGAAAATTTAAATCAGCGAAGAAAAAACTCTAATGACTAAATATTGATGTATACTACACTTAGGAAGTGAGAGGAAGAATAGAATAGTGAAGAATTGATTCAAACAGTTAACGGGAAAAAAAAAAAGGAAAACACGTTGTAACACATTGTGAAATCAGTTAACTAAGTCTAAGATCATGGTGCCTTAATTTTTGTAATACTGTGCCGGTTATTATTCACAAATATTTTATTTACAATTATTGTTTACATGTTGATAAACAAGATTGGTTTTGGATTTACCGTTGCATGTAAACTATCTGTTTATGTAATGCTAAGATAGAATGGACTGGGAAAATTTGCATATTTTACTTTGCATAGAAAAATGTTAGAGGCAAAGAAATCGTTTTACCCTTGAATTTACTTTAATTTTAAAAGGAAATCTTCAAGCAGATATGTTGATGGGTTAAAAGCCTAGGAGGACTTGAACATTTTTATTTTTTATTTGTGTGTTTAATTTTTTTGCTATTAGACATGTATTGGTCAATTTAGCTTTTCTAAGACGAGTTTAATACATATCTTCATAATTCATTTAGTCCTTCAAAACTCTATTTTATCTAGAGTTCAAAATTAATAAGTATGTAATTGACCATAATATTCTTCAAACTTGAGTCAGATTAATAAGCATTACTATATTGGAGCTCTTGTGCATGCATTTTATAGCCCAACAGTGCTTTTGTTAATGTAAGTGCTACTGATAGAGAACATAATAGTTTCATTAATATATCTATCTCCTTTGTAATTCTTATTAGGGTCATTTTTCCAAAAGAGTATATTCAAGTGATTTTATTTTTATATATCTTGGTCTCCTTTTTTTTTTTTCTTCTCCTTTAATGAGCTACTTGACACTCAGTGAGCCATTTTGACATAAATACTTTAAAAATTTCCTTCAGTTCAGAGAAATTGCCATTGTTTATATGATAATTGCTTTTTCTATTGTTTCTATGGTCTTTTTCTGAATTTTCTATAAAACGTTTTCTCCATCTTATCTTATGACATATTGTAATATGTTTTCCTTGACAGAGCCAAGAAAGAGAAACCAGCACATGTCTATGTGGGCTCCATAGACATGTGATA
>NW_007743655.1:1630-14871 GCF_000696425.1 Galeopterus variegatus | reverse complement strand
ATCTTATCTTATGACATATTGTAATATGTTTTCCTTGACAGAGCCAAGAAAGAGAAACCAGCTCCCTTGTTAATGAGATTGCCAGCACATGTCTATGTGGGCTCCATTATATCTATGAGGGTTTACCCTAATGTGGTCTTTTATGTATACTGGCTGAGTGTGGTAGTTAAAGGCTATTCCCATTGATACAGTGGGAATGGCCTTTAACTAAAAAAGTAAAAATTATGATATTATGGTATAGGAATTAAGGAATTTTCTACTTAACTCAGCATCTAGAAGCTAATTTTTCCTCTCTGGCTATTATGGTGAGATTGGAGCTGCCTGAGATCTTGTCAGGCATTTATAGCACCAAAATATCAGTGTATAGCACTTATATTTCAAACACCAATGTACAGAGGGAACTAGTCTTAAAATTCTGGAGTAAAAATCACAGCCACGGTCTCTGAGTGTATCAATTAGGCACTGGCTAATTCTTTGCCTACTTCATTCACTCCACTAAGTACTCTATGATATGCTAATATTTTACAGTCATGCACTGCATAAGGACGTTTCTGTCAACAGTGGACCACATATATGAAGTAGTCGGAAAAATAGGCTATATCATGTAGCCTAGGTGTGTAGTGAGCTATACCATATAGGTTTGTGTAATTACATTCTATGATGTTCATACAATCACAAAATCACCTACTGACACATTTTTCAGAACATATCCTGGTCGTTAAGAGTGAAAGTACTTATTTTTGGTCTGCTTTTCATTTATTTTTGGTGTTCTTAGGGGAAAATCAATCAGTGGGCTTTGCGATATCTTACCACTCTCCACTCTGTGTCTTAGTTCTGTTCTGTCAATCTTATTCTAACTGCTTTAAAACTTGCAAATTCACTTAAAATTTCTGATAATCTTTGGCATAGTTACTTTTTAATAATACTATAGATTAGTTTATATTTTTATATTTCTTCAATTATTTGGGGAAGGATAAGATGTTAGTCTAAAACTTACCTGTTTACTTGGAAGTCTTAATCTTTAATATTCAGTAGCACTTTAATGGACCTTAAAATGCTATAAATTCAGAGACATTTTATTTTCTTAAACTACCTAGGTTGTGTCTTAAGGCACCAAATAAAATGGTTCTAACCTTTATTTGAGATATATATAACTGTCCTAATATCCTTATACCTATGTAGACTGGACTTTGCTGAAACAGTCTCATGTTTTAGTATTTGGCATTAAATCTAATTGGTAGATGTCATCTAATTCAATCTCTCAAATCTTCGGTTCCTTGTAATATAGTGATATAGTCTGTACTTTCTGCATAGGAAAATTAGGAAGACAAAAAATATATAGAAATTAGTTTAAAACATGCAAAGATATTATGCAAATGTGAATACAATTTTATTAAATAAACATTTTTATTTGACAAAACAATTTCTGACTCTGATCTAGTCTTGCACTGAAGAGTGTATGAGACTCAGAGAGAAAACAGCACAAACACCTTAGACATTTAAGGTAATGCAATGTTTTATTTGGTTACTGAGAGACAGACATTTAGACAAAAGTTCTTACATTAATATACCAAGCCCATGAACATAGAAGTATACTTTAATATTCCTTATTAATAAGCCTGACATTCTTATATGTACAAACCTGTGGCAGTGGATATTCTACTTATTAGCACTCTCTCACATTTTGTGTGATTTAGGGAAAACAAAGAAAATGAGATTGAGACATTAATATCCTTGATCTTACCTTTGCATTAAAAGTAGCAAAGTCAGGTTGGGAGAGAAAAAATAAAACGTTAAAAAAGCACTTGTCTGCTTACTTCTAAAAAGACAAGTTCTTCTCCAAAAACCATCTGCCGTGTAATCAGATTCTCTGGTCATCACAGACAAACCCTGTCAAATCAAAGTACAGATGGTGGTTTATTACAAAACAACACAGGAGGCTTAGAATAGATGATACATTTGGTCATTTTTGCACATAAAGTCTCTGATTAAGTATGAAAAATGTGAACATTTGTTTATCTTGGAAAAACTGCTATTATTTGTCAGGCATGACCAATTAGTTATTTCTACACTATTATTCACATAATTAAGAGAAACAGCCATCTGTAAAGTCAAAGTTTGTGTCTCTTTTCTGATCCGCACGTAAATGTAATTTCTATAATCTGATTTGCTTTAAAAAATTATCAGGCAGAATTCAAGACAGATGATAGAAAATGATGTGTTTTTTATAATTTTTTTTTGTTTATTTCTCCACTTACGTGATATTATGTAGCAAATGTGGCTGAAATAAGGAAAATAATAACAGCATTAAAAAAACTTCCTAGAATATTTATTTTTCAAACATAATGCATGATTGTTTAAAAAATGTGAAAATGTCACATAAGAAAGTTTATATTATGTATCATACTTTAGAATTTTTTATGTACTGTACTCATCAGGGTTCTCTGTAGAAATAGAACCAAAAGTATATGTGTGTGTATTTGTGTGTGTGCATGTGAGAGAGAGAGAGAGTGAGAGAGAGAGAGAGAAGAAATTAGCTGTGTGATTATTGAGGCTGAAAAATCTCAAGATCTGAAGTCAGCAAACTGGACACCCAGAAATGCTAATGTGAATTTCCAGTCTGAGTCTGAAGGCCCGAGAATCAGGAGACACAATGGTATAAATTTCAATCTGCAAGCTGGCAGGCTAAAATCAAAGAAGGGCTGATGTTTCAGTCTGAGCCAGGGGCCTGGAAAAAAACAATGTCCCACCTCAAGCAGTCAGGCAGGAATAATCTATTCTCTTGTTGTATTTAGGTCTTCAGTTGACCAGTTGAGGCCCACGCACACTGGGAAGGGCAGCCCGCTTTACTCAGTGTACTGATACAAAAGTTAATCTCATCCAGAAACACCCTCACAAACAAACCTAGAATACTGTTTGGCCAAATGTCTGGGCACCCTGTGGTCAGTCAAACTGATAAATAAAATTATCATCACACACACTTAACAGAGAAAAAAATAAAATACGGTCGAACCTAAAAAAGACCTCGTTAGAATGTAATATTAATGTACATTCTATATGTTAGTAGGTACATGCATGTGCTTAATCTTAATAAATATTATTTTATGATACATTAATCATAACTTTCATACTTAGCTACTCAGCAAATATTTATAAAATGCTAATTTCTATTACATTTTATCAACCAGCATTATGTATTTTAAGTAATATTCCTAAATTATAGGATTCAAAATCACATTTTGAGCAAATAAAGTAGTCTTATAAATGCAATATTCATGTTTTTTTCAACACCTCAATAAATTTCCAGAATGGTGCATCAGTTACCAATTCCAGATGTCCCTTAACCTAATATTCTTGCTATTTAATCTTACGTGCAGCTGTCTTTACTTTCTTTCACTTCGGCTTTTTCAATGTTAAGCATTTATAAAGACTATAAACTCTATTTTAATTAAATTTATGAATGCACAAAGCAAACGTACTTAGATTATATCTCTCATAACCAATTACTCTTGAATTACTTATTATTTTGATTTCAAATGTTTGGTAAAAAATGAAATTCTATAGAAGGGTGTTAACAGAATAAATTGCTTTTTAATGACTTTCAATTACTTTTAATTAGTAATGAAATAAAAAAATTCAGGATCCTGGTACCATGACATTTTTAGTATAACTGTGAGTAGCAAGTATTTCCACTATGTATGAATAACCAGATGTCAATATTTCATGTTTTAAACTTATAATATAGAAGCAGAAAATGTAGTTTCTTTCTGCATTTAATATCATACTGTATATTAGAATTTGCTTTTTAAATAGAAGTGCTGTTGAAAACTTAAAGCCATCTTTTACTCTTTAGAAAATAAAATTTTAGTAATGGAAACATTGATATGACAATGAAAACTGAATTCCCATGTTCATAATAAAGACAGGTACTGTGGAAACAGATTGTTAGACATTTGCTACAACCTATACTTAGTTTTTGCAATGCTTGTCAAATGATTTCTGCCGGGTATCTCTCAAGACCATGAGATAGCAGTCCATGTGCTTCCTGGCTAAGTTAAATTATGGAATAATCAAAGAAAATTTGTGAACTGCAATCAAATCATATGTAAAAGTTGGTAAATGTATACTTCTCAATACGTAAAATAAAAATTCAATGAGATAGAAAAAATAATCCTTTTAATAAAACATAAACAGATTAGGAACAGGTTATTGTTGTTATGGTTATTGTTTTAAGTATTAAAAGAAAATTACAACTTCCAAAAAATGTCGATTTCTAGGTTGCCTTCTACATCAGCTATTCTGAAATATTTTGGTGTCAAGAGCGGAGGTTTTTTTTATTTCTTTCTTTCTTTTCTTTTCTTTTCTTTTTTTTTTTTGTATTTCATTCTAGAATTACTTTTTGTGTGTGCTTTATTGAGGCATATTTGACAAATAAAAATGGTATATATTTATGGTATACATGATGTTCTGATGTATGTATACACTGCAAAATGATTACCCCAATCAAGTTAATTAACGTATCCTCCCCTCACATAGTTATCATTTTTTGTTCTGTGGTGAGAACATTTAAAGTATACTTGCTTAGCAATTTTAAGTATTTAATACTTGTTATTAACTGTATTCTCTATGTTATGCAATAGATCTCCAGAATTTATTTATCCTATCTAAAATGTTGTACCCTTTATCCAACATCTTTCTGTTTCCCTTCCCCCCTGCCTAGGCCCTGGCAACCACCATTCAACTCTCTACATTTATGCGTTTGACTTTTTTAGACTCCACATTTAAGTGAGATCATGAAGTATTTATCTTACTGTGCCTGGCTTATTTCACTTAACATAATGTCCTCCAGGCTCATCCATGTTTTTGGAAATGACACAATTTCCTTCTATTTTATGCCCGAACACATTCCACTGCATATGTATGTCATATTTTCTTTATCCATTCATTTGTTAATGGCCACTTAGGTTTTTTTTCCATATCTTGGCTTTGTGAATAATGCTGCATTGAACAAGGAAGTGCAGATATCTCTTTGAAGTACTGATATTTCCTTAGATAGATACCCAATAGTGAGATTATGGGATCATATGGTAGTCTTACTTTTAATTTTTTTCTATACTGTTTTCCAAAATGGCTACACTAATTTACATTCACACCAACAGTGTGCATGGTCTCCCTTTTCTCCTCATTCTTGCCAGTGTTTATCATTTTCTGCCTTTTTGATGATAGCTATTCTACCAGGTGTAAGGTGATATTTCATTGTGGTTTTGATTTTCATTTCCCTCATAGTCAGTGATATTGAATATTTTTTTATGTACCTGTTTACAATTTTCTCACAAATTGATGTGTGATTTGCCACTGTGGGCTTAATCTTCATCATCTCGTTCCTTCTTAAAATGAGTTATCCATTTGTATACTGCTGATTTCTTTGGGGGCATCATCCACAAAAACTTTTCATAAACCATCAGTTATTTCACCATTCTTCCACCCTTGTTTCACCATAAATTTGATGTTTATTCTTGCTTCAGTTTTAGCAGTATTCATATTGTTATAATAGGCACTCTTTCAAACCAATGTGTTAACCTTCTTAGTGCCTTAAACCAGATCCTGTTCAGATGTGTTATAACCAGTTAGCAATACTTTATTTTGGTGCAAAAAAATTTTGCAATCCATGCATAGTTTTTTTTATAATGTGCATTTCCATAAACTTTTTGAAGAACCCTTGTACAGGTCAATATGTTGGAGGTAGCATAGTGCCACACTGCCTGTGTCTAAATACCAAATGTGCCATTTACTAGCTGTATGATTTAGCGTAAGTTGCTTAATCTCTTTGTGTTTCAGTTTTCTGATGTGTATAAAGGGAACACTAACAGTATCTATTTCACATGTTTTTTTTTACGTGTAATTCAGTGTGTATTAGTCCATTTTGTGTTGCTATAAAAGAATATTTGAGACTTGGTAATTTATAAAGAACAGAGGTTTATTTGGCTCACGAGTCTAGGACAGCTGGGTCTGATGTGGGCCTCAGGCTGCTTCTACTTGTGGTGGAAAGCAGCAGGCAGCCGGCGGGTACAAGCAGATCACATGGCGAGAGGAAGCAAGAGAAAGAGAAAGAGAAGGTGCCAGGGTCCTTTAAACAACCAGCTCTCGCTGGAACTAATAGAGTGAGAATTTACTCAATACCCCTCCTCCCCCAGGAAGAACATTAATCCATTCATGAGGGATCTGACTCCTTGACTCAAATGGCAGCTTCCAGCACTGTGACATTGGGAATCAGATTTCTGCATGAGTTTTGGGGGAACAATACATCCAAATTCTATCACAGTGCTTTGCCAATAGTCAAAAATCAGTTAATATTAGATATTATGGTGGCAAAATAAAATTAGTACTTAATATATAATCATAATGATTTAGCATGCTTCACTTCCTGCTTGATTTTAGGACATAACTACTTTATATATCTGTCAGTAAGCAGAATTTATACATTATTTTCATTTGTATAGATCCAAATGCAAATATAAATGTATCATTTTAAATAGATAAAATGACACATGCCTGAACTAAAAATGCTTAGAATCAGAGCCAAATTTTTGATCTCATATGGAAATTGAGAAAAACTTTCTGACTACTGTCTAATTTTATTTTCTTCTCATTGTGTGCTTTGAAGACTATGTTATTAATGGCTTCAGTTTTGAGAATTTCCAAGAATTTATTAGTGGATACATATAGAGTTGTACATATGTAAACATTGTACAGGAATCTTCCATATTTAATGATGTGCTTTCAATTTTTGTAAGATTTGGGATGAATCCCAACCTCACACAGAACGGGTGACTCGCCTCGAAGAGACCACAAGACCACGAGCAATGCAATTAGCAAGAGGTTTATTATTTCCAACGCGTTGGGTTCTCACCGCCAAGCTGGGGTGAGACCCCGTTAGGCTTTTTAGCTGTCTTTTTATACATTTTTCAGGGGTAACTTTTCTGGCAGCCAGGAGACAAAGCCATAAGCTGTGTTTATTGGCTAACTTAAGTGACCCTAAAGCTCATTGGTTGGCACCCATCCGTCTCGAGGTGATTTCCCTTCTGACTTCTTTACTGGTAAACACTTGGCCATCTGCTGGTTTGACTTAGCTATGTAGAGACATAAAATCAGCTAAGTACTTCTGTACCTCATAGCTCTGTGGTTACAAGCCTGTGCCTATGTTAGCAAGAAAACCACAGGCTGTCAGCTCTGAGCTCTTCCTGTGTAGGGCAGAAGTACGCCAATTCTCAGAGACCCCTCCTCAAGCAACCACACTTCTTGCCCCACTTACCCAGGTGTGATAAGACCCCTACCCAGAGGTTCCTTAGAGAACACGCTTATGTGGAAAGTTTTATGTTCTACCGCAACTTACATTTCTCAGCTCTTGCAAGCTAGCAGAACATCCTGTGTGTCTAGCTGGCCCGGGGGAGGGGGAGCAAGGTGTGTCTTGCTGTAACAGCTTTTAAGATGGCTTCACTGTTGTTAAGTTAGAGCAAGCCCATTTACAAAAGCAGATAGCGCAGGTTAGAAGTTTTCATTTTAAAATAAATATTCTGTCAAAACAAACAAAAAAAACACTATCGATTTTTGTATGTTGTTTTGCATCCAGGAACTTTAATGAATTTATTACTTGTAATGGTTTTTGGTGGAGTCTTTAGGGTTTCTGTTATATATAAGATTACGCCATCTGCAAACAAGGACAATTTTACTTTGTCCTTTCAGATTTGGATGCCTTTTATTTCTTCTTCTTGCCTACTTGCTCTTGCTGAACATATAGTGGGACAATGAGTAGAAGTGACAAGTGGCATCCATGTCTTGTTCCTAATATTAGAGAAAAACATTCAGCTTTGAGTATATTAGATGTTGGGCTTGTTATTTATTGCATTTAATATATTGTGGTACATTCCTCCTGTCCCTGATTCATTGAGTTCTTACCATGAAAGGATCTTGAATTTTTCAAATGCTATTTCTGCATCTTTTGAAATGATTATATAACATTTATCCTTCAGTCTGTTAATGTGGTATATCACATTTTTTTGATTTGTGCATGTTGGACCATCCTTGCATCTCAGGAATAAATCTTATTTGGTCATGTTCTATGATCCTTTTTATTCGCTATTGAATTTAGTTTTCTAGTACTTTGTTGAGGATTTTTGCATCTATGTTTATCAGGGATATCGACCTTTTCTTGCAATGTCTTTGTAAGACTTTGGTATCTGAGTAATTCTGACCTTCTAAAATGAGTTTGAAAATGTTCTCTCCTCTTCAATTTTTCAGATCAGTTTGAGAATAATTGGCATTAACTCTTCTTTAAATATTTAGTAGAATTAATCAGTGTAGTCATCAGGTGCTAGGCTTTCTCTTTGGGGGGTTTTTTGATTACTGACTTAATCTCCTTACTCATTACTGTGCTGTGCTTTATTTCTATTTCTTCATAACTCAACCTTGGTAGATTGTATGTTTCCAGGAGTTTATCAATTTCTTCTATTATTTCCAATTGGCTGGCATATAATTGTTCATTATATATTGTAGTCTCCTATCCTTTGGATTTCTGTGGTGTCAGTTGTAATGTCCTCTCTTTCACTTATGATTTTATTTATTTGAGTCTTCTTTTTTTCAGTTAATTTAGCTAAAGTTTTGTGAATTTTGATTATGATTTTGAAAAACCTACTCTCAGTTTAATTGGTCTTTTCTGCTGTTTTTATGATTCTATTTTACTTATTTCTGCTCAGCCCTTCATTATTTTCTTTCTTCTGTTGACTTTGGGCTTAATTGGTTCTTCTTTTTCTAGTTCTTTGATGTATGAATTTAGATTGTTTATTTGATATTTCTTTCTTTCCTTTTTACATTGAAAATTATTGCCATAAACTTTCTTCTTAGAACTTCTTTTGCTGAACCAAGAAATTTTTGTTTATTTTGCATATATTTACTACACTAGAAATTAAAGCTAAAAGGTTTAAAACTATTACTAAATCAATTTTTATAAAACTATAATTTCCTAAACAATAAAAAAACCCAATTTAAAAAGTGACCTTGCTTTATATTTTTGCAACTCTTCCTTAATGCTTGGGTTGAGAGAAGTCATCTGGGTTCTCATCTTCCTTTTCTTGTTCAAAGCATTGTGATAGCTCACATCTGCAAACAGACAGTTGTGAGAGAGAATGAGGTTGAAAAATGCAAATAAAATGTCATGGTATTGGGCCGACCCCCTGGCTCACTCGGGAGAGTGCGGCGCTGGGAGTGCAGTGGTGCTCCCGCCAAGGGTTCAGATCCTATATAGAGATGGCCGGTGCGCTCACTGGCTGAGTGTGGTCACAAAAAAGGACAAAGAAAAAAAAATGTCATGGTATTACTGTGAAAATAATAGTTTTGTACTCACAGAGCCACAAAAGGGTTTGGGGATCCCTATGTGGCTCCAGAAAAGACTATAAGAATCACTTTTCTAAAGCCTATATAACACACATACTGATTTTCAGGTATGAGATAAAAAGTGTATTCATGAGTGTATGTGCATCTATTATATCCATAGCCATAAAACCACTTACAACCAGTAGACAAGCATATGGTAAAACTTAAATGTTTTAAGTTGAACTGTGATAAAAAAAAATACAGAGAATATTGTAAGTATAAAATTCTTATTAAAGACTAAGAAGATATTGACTTGAACATTTTAATATTGTTCTAAATTAGAAAACAGCACATCATATTTTTAGTTTTGCAAACTGATATAGTAGTTCACCCTCCGTAGTTAACTACCTTAGAACTCCTGCTGCTTGCCTTTTGTGACACCATGGAATATTGACACACTTTACACTCCTCAGACAAGTTTGTAAAGCTCTCAGCTATAGTAAGTTATGGTAAAACAACAACAGAGCACTTAGAGTTATACTACTCAAAGTGTTAAATTCTAATGAACCAGAGGCATCACATATAATGTCAATTCATATTATTTTTACTGTCTGTTAGCCTGCCAAAAGCAAGGGAAATTCACCATTAGGTTTTTATAAGGGATGAATTAATTCTTTAGTGATGAATACAACTAGAAAATAGAATGCAGTGTTAAATGACTTGCATAGAAATCCCATAGGATAATCTTTATATTAAAACTATAAAATAATGTCATGTTCATCAGATCAGAGCAAGGACACTTCATAAAGTAAATAATTAGTGAATAAACAGAAGAAAGACATATGAATTTGCTGACTGGATCTGGAATAAGTTGATGAGTAAGTGAGAACTAAAACAATGTTAGGGAAGAATATGAAACAGCAACAGATCTGTTATATCATCTGGAAGAGAGTAAAATGTGCCAAACTAAGTGAGCCTGACTGGGTAGAAACTGTTCTAGCCAGACAGGAGAAAGCAAAAGCCTCCCAAATGCAGGGTCCATTTAATACAAGATATCTTGTCTCTAATCTAAACCAAATGCATAGCACCAATTAATTCTTAAATATTAAATTTCTTTCACATTTTATTCAATCTTTAACTATAGGATATTTTTTGGAATGGACATCACAGATCAATATATCAAAATGCCAAAATAAGTAAACTCTTCCCATAGAAAAACTAGATTGACTAATCAATGCATTCATTCTGTTTGTAGTATTCAACTGTTAAGTATTAGAATGAACAATCAAAGTCACTGAGTTGATTAACTTTAAAAGTAAGAATGCAGGGCTATTAATTTTATGTAAAATGTTAAAATTTGTTCCTATTAGTATAATTATTAAGCTTTATATGTAACATTGTTATTAAAATTAAAAACAAAGGAAAATTATATTTTATAACATTTAAGTACAATATATATTTTGTTATGATTTAATACTATTAATCATAATTTTTATTGTTCAAACACACACATACGCACATTTACATAAATGGTGATAGAAACATCCTGAAATTAAAACCTAGCCAGAAAAAGTACTTCACTGAAATGGCTAACAGAAGACCATGTCAGTAAGGGTCCTGCTACAGTTATCTCTAGATATCATAGATTCAATCATAGGTAGGAGTCAGGCTTAGATATTCCAGAAAATTTATGATTATAAAAAGACCAAAGTGAGCCTACTACCTCTTCTGGGTAAACAAAAAAAAATATTGAAATGTAATTGATTATACACATCTGCGGGGAATAGTGTTGGATATCAATAACTGTGTATAATATTTAATGCTCAAATCAGGATAATTAGTATATTCAACAGTACAGAACATAATCATTTTTGTGGCCATTTATGAATTTCTCACTAACCTCTGTTCCCTTCCCCTTTCCTTGGATTATTTCACTTAACATAATTTTATCTAAGTTCAACCATGTTGCTGCAAATGGCAATATTTCAATCATTTTTATGGCATAGTAGTATTCCATTGTGCAAATATACCATATTTTCCTTATTCACTCATCTGTCTATGATCATTTAGGTTGGTTCCATATCTTGACTATTGTAAATAGAGCTACAATAAATATGGGAGTGCAGATATCCCTTTGACATGATGATGTGCATTCTTTTGGGTATACATCCCATCCAGCAATAGAATTCCTAGATCATATGGCAATTCTATCTGTAGTTGTTTGAGGAACCTCCATACCATTTTCCATAATGACTGCACTAATTTACAGTCCCAGCAACAGTGTAGGGTGGTCTCCCTTTTGCTGCATCTTCACCAGCATTTGTTATTCTGTCTTTTTGATAATAGCCAGTCTAACTGGGGTGAAATGATATCTCAATGTAGTTTTGATTTGCATTTCCCTGATAATTAGCACTGTTGAGTATTCATGTGTCTGTTGGCCATTTGTATATCTTCCTTTGGGAAATGCCTATTCATTCCCTTTGCCCATTTTTTATTTGGGTTACTTGATTTTTTACTGTCAAGTTGTCTGAGTTCCTTGCATATTCTGTTTATTACTGCCTTGTCAGATCCATAGTCTGCAAATACTTTCTCCCATTCTGTAGGTTGTCTTTTCACTCTGTTAACTGCTTCTTTTGCTGTACAGAAGCTTTTTAGTTTGATATAATCCAATTTGTTTATTTTTCTTCTCTTCCTGTGCTTTTGAGGTCTTATTCATAAAGTCTTTGCCCAGTCCTACTTCCTGAAGTGTTTCCCATCTTCTTTTAGGAGTTTTATTGTTTCAGTTCCTACATTTAAGTATTTAATACATCTTTAGTTGATTTTGGTCCATTGTAAAAGGTATGAGTCCAGATTTATTCTTCTACATATGAATGTTCAGTTTTCACAGCAACATTTATTAAAAATGAAGTTTTTTCCCTAATGTATGTTTTTTTGTCAAAGATCACTTTGCTATAAGTATGTGGGATGATTTTCTGGGTTCTCTATTACATCACATTGGTCTGAGTGTCTGTTTTTATGCCAGTACCATGCTGTTTGGGCTAATACAGCTTACAGTATGATTTGTAGTCAGGTAATATTATTTCCTCAATTGCATATTTTTTTTTCCTCAGGATTTCTTTGGCTGTTTGTGATTTTTGTTGTTCCATATGAATGTTAGGATTATTTTTTTCTGTTTCTATGAAGAATGTCACTTGTATTTTGATGGGGACTGTATTGAATCTGTAGATTGATTTGGGTAGTATCAACATTTTCCCAATGTTAATTCTTCCAATCCAATAGCATGGAATGTCTTTTCATCTTTTTTTGTCCTCTTTAGTAAGTGATTTATAGTTCTCATTGTAGAGATCTTTTACTCCCTTGGTTAAATTTATACCTAGGCATTTTATTTTATTTTACTTTTTGGTGGCTGTTGTAAATGGGTTTACTTTCTTGAATTCTTTTTCTGCTAGTTCATTATTGGAGTATAAAAACACTATTGATTTTCACAGTTTACTTTTTGGTGGCTGTTGTAAATGGGTTTACTTTCTTGAATTCTTTTTCTGCTAGTTCATTATTGGAGTATAAAAACACTATTGATTTTCACAGGTTGATTTTGTATCTTACAACTTTACTTAAATGTTTATCAACTCTAAGACTTTGTTGGTGGAGTCTTTAGCTTTGTCTATATATAGGATCATGTCATCTGCAAACAGGGACAGTTTGACTTTGTCTTTTCCAGTCTGAATACCCTTTTCTCCTTCTCTCGCATGATGGTTCTGACTAGTACTTCTTTTTTTTTACCCCCTTTTTTTTGTCTTTTTTCATGACCAGAAACGGGATCGCAACCCTTGGTGTCATGCCCGCACCGCGCTCAACCAGTGAGCGGACCGGTC
>NW_007743655.1:0-868 GCF_000696425.1 Galeopterus variegatus | reverse complement strand
TCTATATGGGATCCGAACCCTCGGCGGGAGCGCCGCCCTCTACCGAGTGCACCACTGGGCCAGCCCCTGACTAGTACTTCTAATACTATGTTAAACTGGAGTGATGAGGGTGTGCATCCTTGTCTTCCTGTTCTGGATGACATTGGTGGTATATTTGTTCTGTATGGCTTTTATTGTGTTGTGGTATGTTCCTTCTGTACTTAATTTGCTGAGAGACTTTATGATGAAGAAATATGAATTTTATCAAATACTTTTTCTTCATCTCTTGAGATAATCATCTGTTTTTTTGCCCTTAACTTTGTTGACAAAGTATATCACATTTCTTAATTTGCGTATGTTGAACAATCCTTGAATCCCTGGATAAATCCCACTTAATTATGGTGTATAATTTTTTTGATGTGTTGCTGTATTCTGTTCGTTAATATTTTGTTGAGGATTTTTGTATCTATGTTCATCAGATATGTTGGCCTATAGTTTTCTTTTTTTGTTGTTTTCTGTTATCAGCATGATGCTCACCTCAAAGAAGAGTTTTGAAGAATGACCTCTGTTTCAATTTTTGGAACAGTTTGAAGAGTATTGGTATTAATTCCTCTTTAAAGGCTTGGTAGAATTTGGCAATGAAACAATCCAGTTCTATTCTTTTCTTCATTGGGAGACTGCTGATTGCATCTTCAGTCTCCTTGCTTGTTATTGGCCTGTTCAGGTTTTCTATGTCTTCTTGGTTCAGTCTAGGTAGTTTGTATGTGTCCACAAATTTATACATTTCCTCTAGGTTTTCAAATTTGTTGGCATATAGTGTTTTATAATAGTCTCTAATGATTCTTTGTATTTCTATGGTATTGATTGTAATGTCTGATTTTTGTTATTT
>NW_007743654.1:0-18425 GCF_000696425.1 Galeopterus variegatus | reverse complement strand
AAAAAAAAAATGTGGCAAATCATGGATACTGCTTGCCTTGTGCTGAGTCTGTGAATTTACTTAAAGTTGGTGGAGAGGAGAATTTTAATAACAAATTTCTAAGTGTAAATTTTATAATTTGCATCTAGAATTATAATTGCAAGTTCACTGGGAAATCTCCAGGTTATGCCACACTTAGTATTTCTTTTTGTGGAGTTTTATGTATTTATAATGTATTATGTCTTTAAGTATATCTGAAAGTCAGGTAAATGCCCAGGTCAGACTAAGAACAATGTGACGAGAATCCCAAATACTGAACTTTCTGTACATATCACCCTGTCTCTTTGACCATGCTCCCCTTAATATTGGTAGAGATGGCCCTGCTAGAAGCAGAATGTCTGTAATGTTTTAGGAATCCATGACCTTTGAGGATATAGTTGTAGACTTCACCCAGGAAGAATGGGACCTGCTGGACACATCCCAGAGAAAGCTGTTTAGAGATGTGATGCTAGAGAACATTAGTCATCTAGTCTCTGTTGGTGAGTCTCTTAATATTTGTTGCATGCGTGCGTGCGTGTGTGTGTGTGTATTCATTCTTTCATTGATTTATTAATTCATTCTACAAGTGTTAGAAGAGCTTTTCTACCTGTCATTCCAAACTCTGCCTGGATTCTTTCATGACTTTTACAACTACCTGAGAGCTATTTGTTTCTTTACTTTTCACTTATATTAATTTTTTATCCCAGTAGAATGTAATCTTTCTGACCACAGTGTTGTTCTTCTTGCTACTCAATCTTCGACACTCAGAACAGTGTTGGCAACTCACTGTTTTTAAATAGAAAGATAAATGTACTGATTTTTAAAATATTGTTATTCTGCTGTAGGATCTCTTGCACAGAGAATCTAGATTGTTCTGATGGAGCATGTGTTTATTGGATTATTTTTGAATATTCAAACACTGAAAACTTGTAATTTCTCACTGATTGAAAATAGTGAGGATTCTGTAGTCTGTCTTTGAACTTAGGCATGGGCACCAGCAATTATTGGTCTTTAATGTCTTTGGGAACACATTCAGGAGTTATACCTTTGCTCATGAAAGACTGTTGATGTTGTTTTCAATGTACTCTTCCCTGGGTGACCTTCCTCATTAGTCGGCACTGTTCTAGGTGACCGTGTGTTATCAGCACAAAACTCAAAATCCATGTATCTTTTTTCTCCACAAACAGGCAAACAGCTCTGCAAATCAGGTGTGCTTTTCCCTTTGGAGCAAGGAAAAGAACTCTCAGAAGGAATAAGTGTTCTGCAAGGCCAGAGTCCAGGTGAGCTCCAAGAAGCTGTGTGCTTCACTAAGAGGAGCAGCATGGTCAGTGAGTGAGTAGGCCCTAAGAGTTACTAAATGAAGATTTCTTAAGTTAGTGATGTTTCTGAAATGTAGGCAAAGGCATATGGGAAAAATTCCTTAGGTATTGTCATTATACCTTACAGGTTCACACTGGAGAGAAACCATATAAATGTGCTCTATGTGGGAAAGCCTTCAGTAAATGTTTTAACCTTAGACAACATGAGAGAACTCACAGTGGAGAGAAACCATATGAATGTCATCTGTGTGGAAAAGCCTTCTCTCAATGTTCTCACCTTAAACAACATGAGAGGAGTCACAATGGAGAGAAACCACACGGATGTCATTTTTGTGGAAAAGCCTTCACTGAATCTTCTGTGCTTAAACGACATGAGAGAACTCACACTGGAGAAAAACCATACAACTGTCATGTATGTGGCAAAGCCTTCACGGAATCTTCTGACCTTAGACGACACAAGAGAACTCACACTGGAGAGAAACCGTATGAATGCCATCTGTGTGGAAAAGCCTTCAATCACTCTTCTGTCCTTAGACGACATGAGAGAACACACACTGGAGAGAAACCATATGAATGCAATATATGTGGTAAAGCCTTCAATAGAAGTTATAATTTTAGACTTCATAAGAGAGTTCACACTGGAGAGAAACCATATAAATGTGCTCTATGTGGGAAAGCCTTCAGTAAATGTTTTAACCTTAGACAACATGAGAGAACTCACAGTGGAGAGAAACCATATGAATGTCATCTGTGTGGAAAAGCCTTCTCTCAATGTTCTCACCTTAAACAACATGAGAGGAGTCACAATGGAGAGAAACCACACGGATGTCATTTTTGTGGAAAAGCCTTCACTGAATCTTCTGTGCTTAAACGACATGAGAGAACTCACACTGGAGAAAAACCATACAACTGTCATGTATGTGGCAAAGCCTTCACGGAATCTTCTGACCTTAGACGACACAAGAGAACTCACACTGGAGAGAAACCGTATGAATGCCATCTGTGTGGAAAAGCCTTCAATCACTCTTCTGTCCTTAGACGACATGAGAGAACACACACTGGAGAGAAACCATATGAATGCAATATATGTGGTAAAGCCTTCAATAGAAGTTATAATTTTAGACTTCATAAGAGAGTTCACACTGGAGAGAAACCATATAAATGTGCTCTATGTGGGAAAGCCTTCAGTAAATGTTTTAACCTTAGACAACATGAGAGAACTCACACTATAAAGACAATAAATGTGGACGATTCTTCAGACATAGCTTCAACCCCTAAATACACTAGAGGACTAACACATTGAAGAAACATTATGTCTGTAATTGTGGAAGAAGCTTTAGCCATCATTACTGCTTCACTCAACCTAAGTTAGTTTAAGATGGAGAGATTCCATATGTATTTTATCTATGTGGCTCAAACTGTAGACATTGGACTGATCATGTACAGCATGAGAGAACTCACACTATAAATCAAATGAATATGGAAGAATCTTTATCCACAGCTCTGTTTAACAAAAGGGGGGAAGCACATCTCAGAGAAATTCTGTGCTTGTCAACAATGTGGAAATAACCTCATTTATAATTCATCCTTTAAAGAATTGAATAAAATCCACAAGAGAAGAACCCTAACTGCAATTGCTGTACACTCTTATTTAGCTAAACACCAGTCTTGGTATGCACAAGAAAATTCAGCGTGGGGTAACTGCTCAAACAGTAAATAAGTGAAAATATTTGTTGCTAGGTAGATGAAGCCTCTTGGACAATTCCAGATATTCATAGTGGAGAAGTTATTCAATGAGAAATTGTTTTATTAATAGAGTAACACTTATATATTAGGCCAGGATTCACATGGTATAAAACACTCCCAATGTCATGAATGAAGGAAACTCTTCAGTTATTACTTATTCCTTAGTTAATAGCAGTATTTGGCCACTGAGGAGAAAACAGTCTGATACAAAAGTGGAAAAGCCTTCATGTAGATTTCATGTCTGAAAAGTCAAACTGTAAGAAAAATTTAAAAAGCCATTAAGCATATGATTTTGCAAAAAATTGGAATTTTGACCAAAGATTTGTTGTTGAAAACATGTAGGATAAAATGTAAAATTCTGAAGTGATCTGGGAGTATTGAATGCAGAATTTTGTAATAAGTAACAAAGATTAAACACAATTAGTAGTGGCAGAAATGCAGGTAGTAAGTGCTGTTGCTGAATAATCTAATGTTATCTAATGTTGGTAAAATTCTAGGCTTTTTATACAGTTTTAAACACATAAATTGGGGCCAATTAGAAAATAACATTGAATAGAACTGATACATGTAGAACACAAAAATTATATGTCCTAACTATAATATTAGTGGTATATGTGTACATGGCAATGATAAAATGAAACATCGATTATTAAACACACACTTAACAGGTAAAATGTCATGGTACATAACTTTGCCTCCTTTATTTAGAAACCACTTTATTGAAGTGTAATTGACAGTACAAGAACGTATACATGTTTAATGTGTACAACTTAGAGATACATTTACACTCATGAAATCATATATGCCATCTAAGCCATAAACACATTTATCCCCTCCAAAGGTTTTGTCCTTTGCTCTTTTCATTATTTTTTCTTTGTGATAAAAATACTTACATAAGGTCAACCATCATAGCAAATTTTTAAGTAAATATTACAGTGTTAAATATAGGCAGTATGTTGTAAAATTTACCTCCTTTTAAAATTTAATACTGCAAAATATTTAAAGTAATTGGAAATGAATCTATTCAAATAAAAATTGGCAGTCCTTTGTAATTGTGGGTACATTAGTGTGAACATTTCCCAGAAATCAGAATCAGAGTGTCATTCTGTGCAATAGAATTTTGTTGCCAAGGGCTTTTTTCTAAAACAAATGAGGACATGGAAGAAGAGTGGAGACATTTGGAGTATCCTATTTTCAGGATGCCTTATATACTTACACTAATTTATGTAATAAAAAAAAGCACTGACCCTTCTAGGGACAGGCAGAATACTGTTTAGCAAAGGTGGCAGAATAGAAAGGAGCCATGACAATCTGATCTTGCACATATTTTCCAGTGACAATGACCATGAATCTACAAATCACCAACTAGAAATGAGTCTCTCGAGTCCCAGCCCCTCCATACATGCAGAGGCTGAGAAATAAAGTTGGAGCTTCTCTACCAGAATGACAAGAGAAGGCTCCGTTCTTGGGTACACATTTGGAAATTATTAATATCCCTGTTTCAAACATGGGAAAACAGAACATAGATGCTTATAATTAATCTAGCCCATGTTTTTCTGAGGGATATGCAACACCCTCCTCAAATATTTCTGTGCTCTAGTTTGTATATTTTATGTGGCTGCTTTTATAAGTTTGCAAATGTTTTCTATGTGTAATGTTTGTTAAACACCTCCACCCATGGACCATAGCTTGTCAAACTCAGCACTTGTGCACTTCTTTATCTTTTCAGTCACTTCTTACTATTTTCTCTATTTTGCACTACATACTTACAGTTACTATAAATTACTTTTCTCCTGACTCCAGTCTAAAGATGTGTGGGTTTATTTGTCTTGTCTCTTTTTTTCTTTGTTTCTAACACAAACACAGATCATGTTTTTTAAAATTGTATGCGAGATATTGCCTAATAAAAAGGAAGGAACTGAAATTCTTGTTTTACCCAGAGATGTTGTCTATTCTCTCTCGAGTGAGGACCCGTCAACTTTCTTCCCCTCAGGAATTGAAATGAACTTTGGCTGGGTTGCAGCTTTGATTAGATTCAATCTGACCCCCATGCCTTTAGGTTCATTCTTAATTTATTGCATGCATCTTTCTGTAGTTGGATGTTATTTTCAAAATACCGTGGGACTGAGAAATAATACTGCTTTTCTTCTCCTGTCCCCACACAATAGCCTTTGGGGAAAAGCAGTCCCATGTGTGGTGATTCTCTAGGTTTCAATCCACCCACCCACTCCACATGTCCATACATTCATCTGCTTATTTTTATTTCCCAGTAGTGTCTTTCTGCCTATGATTTTCAGGGTCTGAACTAAGCCAATTCTCTGAGGTAGGGGAATGTGTAGTTTTCTCACTTCTCCTAACAAGTGCTCTTCTCTTTATGTAGTTTTAGTTCTTTAAGTCCTCTCTATTTTCACAACTCTCGGGCCTTTAAAGTTTATACTTTAAAATGAATCTATATTTTTTATTTTTTGCCTCCCATGGTATTAATTTCCAAATGCTTGAAAACAGTGAGTGTGGAAATGATACATCATTGGACTTCCTCTTTCTCATGTATTGTACCTCAACAAATCCTGTCTGAAGAGGTTGCACTCCAATACCTTAAAATAGTTGTTTTGCATATTTCATCTAGGTTTTGTTATTGTTATTGGTGTGTTGATCCAATTAAAGAAAAAAGTGGGAACTGAAATATTTTACTCTGAAATATTTTGAGAAAAGAATGCTTTATCTCTATTTTTATGAAGAAGATATTTAATTTAGAACTTTTACAATAATGATTATATATGCTGTGGATTGAATGTCTCCCCCCCAAACTTACTCCCCCCAAGCTCCACCCCCATTGTAACAGTGCTAAGAGGGTGGGAAATCCAATTATGGTATTTGAAAGGTGAGGCCTTTGAAAGGAGATTGGATCATGAGGACATTGCCATTGTGAATGGCTTAATCCATTCATGAAGTAATGAGTTACAATGGGCATAGTTCTGCTGGCTTCATGAGGAGATCCAGTGGGAAGTTTAGCTCTCTTGCTCAGCCCATTCTCACCATGTGATACCCGGTTGCCATGAGACCCTGTAGAGTTCCAACCCACAAGGCCCTCACCAGATGTGTTCCTGGGACCTTGTACTTCAAAGACTCCAAAACTAAGAAATAAATTTTGTTTATTTATAAATTACCCAGTTTCAGGTATAAAATTATAAGCAACAGAAATGGACTAATATAAGAAAAATTCTCTACAATTGACAACTTGGAATCACATCAAATCATTTCCTTCACCTGTCTCATGTACTACACACCAGCATAAGACCTGGCTCTGCTTGGTAGTGATAGAGGTAAGCACACATTTTGTCCCTGTGCCACCTGTGTCTCCGCTCTCAGCCCTGAGTTTCCATGTTGATGCTGAAATGTGAAGTTCCCCACAGTGAAAGTACACATATGCACAGCAAGGATTCTCAGACTGTTGTTTGTGTCAGAAATTGAGTGTGGTTATAGGGCATCGTCTTCCCCTCTTCCCATGGTGATTCCTCTCCTGTTGCCCTCTATCTCAGATGCATTCAGTCTTGCACTAAACCACATAGACCCCCAGGGTACATCCCCACAGCAGCTCCCATCACTCCAATCCTATGCAAACTCTCCTCCATCAGTTCTCTTCTTCCTCTGTTTTGCATTCTGACCCTGTGGAATCAGAGGGAATTTAGGTGACTGGCCACCTTCAGGTGCCTGGAACTGAGTAGTCCACCCTGATCCGTATTAGTGGGACATTTAACAAGGCTGTTTAACCAGTGGGAGGGCGAACAAGAGGAATCTTGCTCCAGGAGATCATTGCTCAACTTCCTCAGACCCTTTGGTGACTATAAGATATTTCTGATCCCCTTTCCCAAAAGAAACACAACCAAATATCCTAGATTTGGTGTCCACATCTCCACTTTCCTCCGGCGTCCCACAAACAGTCCAAGTCATTTCTCATTTTGGCGGGTGACTGACTTGCCTTTTAGGGGGTGTCTTTCCTTTTCTTTCAAGTGGTTTCTCCTTCACATTTGTTAAAGGGTCACTATGGAAGGGGATCCGTTGTGGGGAGGCTTGGATAGAGGGAGAGAGGGAACTGAGCCCCATCTCCAAGTCCAGGTGAAATAGTTTCAGTGTCTAGAGTGAGAAAGGGGCTAGCAGGGTGCACCAGCCTGTAGTTGCCTCTCAGATGGCAGGTGTGGCTCCCACCTATTAGATGACAACACTTCTCCTTCCTGACACTTCACCAGAGACCCACCTGGGCCAGACCAAGGAATGTTTCTGGTTATGTGATGCTTGGGACTCAGCCACAGGTGAGGTGAGGCTTGTGCAAGAAGGGTCCTGTGGGCATGTCCAGAAGCAGGAGAACAAGAGCAGAGGGGCAAAGGGCAAATAGTTCAGCCCTGTCTGATCTACAGTCCAGTCCCTAATCAGTAGAACTTGAGATCCTGCCAGGTTAATGCTGCTTCCTTCACCATGACATGCAAATGAGGGCCCTCTTGGAGTCCAGAATAAAGAATCACAGAAGCTAATCTAAATGAACAAAATAACTATTTTAATATATCTTCATTTAGAAAATTTCATCCTTAAAGACACACTGAAATATGACTTTTAAAAAGTTTTAGAAAGATAAAGCATCACCACAGACACCTCATCATGTATGTTTCAGGAAATACTCTCTGAGGGTGGTCAAAATACAAGGGGGAGGAGAGGTGTACAGGTGCTCTGGTTTGAGTGTCCCTTCCAAAACTCACGTTGAAATTTTGTTGCCCTTGTGGCAGTGTTAGGAGATGGGATCATTGGGAGGTTAGGGTGGAGCCCTCATGGGTGGGATTGATGCCATTACAAAAGGGCTAGTTTGGCTCCCTTTTGCAACTCTTTTGCCCTTTGGCTTTCTGCCATGGAAGGACATGGCATTCTTCTTCTCTGAGGGCACAGGAGGAAGGACCTCACCAGATGCTGGTGCCTTGATCTTGGACTCCCCTGCCTTTAGAACTGTGAGAAAAATTAATTTCTGTTCATTACAAATTGCCCAGTCTCAGGGGTTCTGTTATATCTGCACAAACAGACTAAAACATGGGGTCAAGTAAGCTTGGATCCAGAGCTTAGTCCTGCCTCTAATCATAGTCTCTAGGCTTTTATCAGTTTTACATATGGGGTTTCAATTATTTTTAAAGAGCACGGTCTTTTTTTGATTTTTAAGAAGTGTTTTGTCTGTTGGAGCATAAAAAGATAGTAGAGGAGCTCAAGGGTCTTTTGGTTAGGGTAACCTGATAAAAGCTGCCTTTTTTTTTTTGTATTTATATAAATTGCATTAAAACTGAAGAGAAAATGCTTCAATTTGTCATTAAATTCTTCCTCTGCAAAAATTTAAAGGATTTTAATTCTAAGAAATTTATAATCAGTGGTTCTCAATCCTCCAAGGGCATCAGAATCACCTGTGAAACTTGTTACACATTGATTTTAAGAACCACGTCTAGGGGCAGGGGAATTAGGTCCAGGTGTGAGCATTTAAAACACTCTTGGGTAATGCTGAAGCTTACCTTATCGTGAGAAGCCCCATAACATATTTTGATCGTAAAGACATAAATTTGATTTGTGTGACTCAGTCAGCAATCACCTAGATAGATCAAAAGGGTCTTTCAAAATCACAGCTCCCAGAACATCTTCAGTTAAGTAACTTAATTATTCAGGCCTCCAAACCTCAACTTATGTTGGCAAGTGGATTTTCATTTTAGGTTTGTATGTTACTTAGAAGTCCATTGCTTTAAATGTAAACCTGTCACCAAATTCTGCTATACTACAGATAGGTGATGTGTAGACATGTGTTAATGAATGATCGCTTTTGCTGGCAAGTTGAAGAGCGAGAACCTTGATTCCTAAGTTAAACTTACATGATTTCTCTACAGATAAACAACCACCACAGCCTTAAAATTGTCATTTGAAAAAATTGACCCTCCTAACTGGAAAGTGAGATTTTCTGGATGTTTATATTTCTCAGGATACTATTTCACATTGTGATAGTAATATTGAATGAAATTAGATTTTTTTTACATAACAATAAAAGATGTCAAAATTTAACACATGTACTTTGTTACTCAGAGTTTGTTCAGGTATATGCATGTTGTTTTAACTTGCCAGATGAATTCTGAAAGTAAAACTTGAAATTATTTTCTAAAGGGATGAATCCCTAGGTCTTGAGCAGGGTGAACAGAATTTGTGTAAAGGGTCATAGGAAATATTTTATGCTTCCAAGCCAGATCATCTCTGCTACAACTATGCAAATCTGCACTAAAACAGCCATAGAAAATGGCAAAAGAAATGGTATGTTTATGTTCCAACATAACTTTCTTGAGAAGCAGTTATCTGGATAAATTTGGCCTAAGTATCATAGATTGCCAGCCCCTCATTTTGAAGATGAGAAACAATGTCAAGATTCTAGATATCTCTGATCTTTACTCGTATTCTTCCTATCCCAAAGGAATTAATTTTTTTCCTCCTTTATGAGCTGTACTAGGATATTCAAATAGCTAAGAAATACTCAGGTCTATATTTTATTCAGTATTACTCATAAAATTTGTTTTACATTGCTTCTAATTTATATTTAATTTTGTTTCTGCATTTATATTATTACTGTATCCAGAAAGATGAATCAAAATAAATTGATTCATTATTGCCAGAAAATACAACATTTATTAAAGTTTCCAGAGGAAGCAAAACAAGTGTAAAATATATGATGAGCTTAGTTTCAATTAATATTATTTTTATAATGTACAGAAGATTGCATTATTTATATAAATTATACAGTAGTTATAAAAAGGTCTAAATCAAGAAATGAAGGGAGAAGACTGAGCATTAACATGGAATACCTTAGGAAAAAAGCTTATAGCAATTAAAACATTGAAGAAACAAATGATGATTGGAACTATTACAAACCAATTATTTTGAGTAAAAACCAAAACCATTAGCTTTAAAAGGAATTGCGTAACAAGATTTAATTTATAAATTCATTGCATAATCTTTTCCCAGTGCCTGAAGTTATGTAATTTGTCTGTAATTTCTTGGTGTCTATCACTGTCCTCTTCATGGGTCTTAGTTTGAATTAGTATTACTGGAGGATTTCTAAAAGAATGTATAGGGAAACATAACAGTACAGAGTCCTCAGCAGAAAGAAAGTGGAACGTGAGAAAAATGGAGAAAAAGGAAGTAAAAAGACACAAGGGAAAATGCATCCCATTTTACATTGTTGCCTATGGTTTTCTTGTATAGTTGAATTTCTTTATATCTAACATTTGTAATTTAGAATTCTTGGTGGCTGTGTCCTTTGTTAAATAAGAGAAGCAATGCTTCATAAATTTCTAGGAATGTAGTTACAATAGAGCATTTGGATTCTGTTGTCTGTTTAAAATTTTTTGTTGCTCATCACTCTACACATATGAAAATACTTGTAGTAAGTAAAAATATTTTACTTCTGTCAGTGGTTGATTAGTGTCAGAACAGCCCTTTTGCTGAAAACAACTATAAAGGAAGGATGAAATTTAAAACATTTTTGAAGAGATAGAAGAGCTACAAAAACAGAAAAGACTTGATAAAACAAATTCCTGAAAAGAAGGGAAAACCCAGGAGATAAAATTAATATTTTGTAATATTTATACCTCTGAGGCATTTGCTAATTGAGAAAGGCTGATAAACTAACCAAAGTTCATTACCAATTGCTAAGAACTTTTGACAGTGTCATAGATCTGGAGAAACAAATATTGCCATTCAGAGCCCAGCGAGGAAAAGGTCACTATCCCCGGTATTTTGATTGGACATCCAAAAGGTGCTTAAGAAAAATAAGGGTAAGTTTGAATTAAACTAACTCACACAGTCCTTACTAAAATATCCTTATAATAAGTATCACGTTCATTATTCTTGATAAAATTTCTATCTATACAAAACAATCAGATGGTACTTACATTGGGGTCAAATTCAATTTATAGATTTACTAAAGAATTATTGACCTCTTTCTATTGTTGAATCTTCCTACTAAACATGTGTTGTAATTTCTCTCATTTGTACAAATTTATTTTCAGTTTATTCAGAAATATTTTTCACCAATTCTTTATTGATTGAATGTTTTATAAACATAAATTTCTGTAGAATTCTTCCAGTTCAATTTTGCATTTTTAAACATGATTACATCATTTTCTCCTTATTTTGATTAGTATAATTAATTGCATTAATGTATTTCCTAATGCTGGGTCACACTTGCATACCTGACATAAAGGGCACTTGACAGTGGTATAATATTTTATTGTGTTGATGCAATATTTACTAATATTTTATTTAATATTTTAAAATTTCTGTGTATATGTCATTTGTCATACTATATATGGATCAATCTATGGAAACTTCTGTTGTCACCCTGATATACTTTTCCCCTAAACTATTGGGAATATTGACTACTTCATATTCTGTAATAGTTTAAGTAGCATTGGTTTATCAATGAATTCATTAATAGAATTTCCCTTTTAAACTATATTAACTTGGTGCTTTGTGTGTGTGTAAAGGGACTCTTTTGTTAATATCTGTTTCTTCTCTATTCAGTTTATAATCTATATTACTAAAATATATAGCATCTACACTTGTACAGTAATTTGCATTGAATGAATTGCACAAATTTGTTTCTAATTATATCAATATTTGACATCAAGTTCTCCCATGCATTCCAAACCATTGACAAACCTTTCTCAAGTTTCTTGCACTTTTTCATTTCTCTGTTCATAATTAAATAATTACCAGCAAATTGGATTTTTAGCAGAAGTTCAACTTAGGGAAGCACGGAATTTAGTAAGACACATTTTCTTCTTTAACAGTCTCTCATCTTATACCTCAGTATTTCCTGTTTCCTCCATGTGAGCCCCTGTCTGCCTCTAGGCATCATGGACAAGGAAAAGCCTCTCCCCACCACTCTAAAACACTCGAATCTGTCTCACTGGAGATGCTCACTAGAAAGTTTTAATTGCTCTCTCAGTTCATAGTTTTGTTGTTTGTTTTTAAATCTCAGATCATGGTTGGAGTCCCGGGAAATGCATTTCTTTATCATTATACCTTCCTTTATTTCACCGAATGCACATTAAAGTCCATGGATTTGATTGTCAAGCACCTGACTGTAGCCAGCTCTTTGGCATTTGCAGCTTTTAGGGTAAATATTTCATCAGTGATTTTGGGTGCAAACTTCCTTTCTAAGTTCTCAGAGAGGCCAGTGGTGAGTGCATTGGCACCACCAGCCTCTTGAGTATTCTCAGGCCATCAGTATCAGCCCCAACAACTCCAGGTGTGCAGAGCTTAAACAATAAGCTCCCAAGAACATTGGGACCACCAGCATGCTGTGCTGGATCCAGAACATGCTGGTAAATACTGTTTTTTGTATGTATGTGCCTGCCAAGTGGAACAGCAAAATCATCACAAAGAGAAATGATTGGGGATGCTTTTTGGAAGAAGTTTTAAAAATCACATGATTGCTACATACAGGATAATTATCTTCCTAGGATGTTTTGTGTTTGGGACTCATGATGCAGGCCAGCAGCTTCATGGCTTTCATCCATCGTAGACATCAGCAGCAGGTCTAACACTTTCATAGGACCAGTCTCTTGCAGATTCTCCTGAGTCCAGAAAAACCCAAAGCATTTTTGTTTTGGTGAGCACCTTTGTATTATTTTACACCCTCTCCTCCATCTGTATATTTTGGCCTTTTTTCATAATCCCTGTTGATTTATGAACACCTTGAAATTAATCACTGCTTATTTTCCTACATTCATCCCCTTTGTATTTATTAACCCTGAACCCAGTATATATAGGCTGGGCTCTGCCTGCTGTGGGAGGAATACACAATTTCCTAAACTGGTGAGATAACTCTAAATTTTATCTGTTTTTGTGTGTTTTGTTTTTACAGTGTGCTGTCATTTCCTCTTTCTTTGCAGTGATTTAAGCATCACAATGATCAGTCATATAACAGGAAGAGCATGAACAACTGAATCTCTCTCCCGATAGGATTTATAATATAGTAGAAATGGTAGGTGCAGAATTAGATGTTTTCCAAAATAATTTCATAATTTGCATTTTATTAAATATTGCAGTAAAGAAGTTTAGAGTCTAGGAATTCATAAAAATAGGGGCTCTAATAATTTGAAGAAAATTGAAAGTTTGTGTGAGTATGTAACTTTAAACCAATAAATTAAAATTTCCCTGGAATCAACTGGACACAGAAGTATGAGAAGAGTTTAATGAAATGAAAAATCATGAGTGATGATCAGTCAAGAAAGTGAGAAGTGAAACAGCGCCTGGAGAAAGGGTCTGGGATGGAGCTGGAAAAAAATAATGTAGCAGACAATGCAGGCTATTGGAGAGCACGTTTTTGAAACTTCACCTTAAAGTCTAACAAGAATGATCACAATTTGAAATATGTGATGTTTTGAAAAGAGGAGAGTAGCACATATAAAATATTTTCTAGCAAAAAATGTACAGATTGATCTGGGTGGGGCAAATTGAGCACAAGAAGCAGATTACGGGATTTTAATTAGAGTTTAATTTGGAGCTGATAAACATAAGTGTGGTAAAGAAAACAAGCCAGATTTTGGGGCCCTTTGAAGGTAGAATATTCTGTACTGAGCAATGATCCTGATTGGTCGGTTAGAAAGAAAGGCATCAGATCAGGGTAGAGTCCACATTGCAAATGTTTGAAACGTTCTATCATTGAGCCATTTAATGTCTGTGGAAGAGCTGAGGACAAGATGTGTGGGGATGACAGTCATAGTTCTGATTTTTAGGGACATTATTGCTGTGTTCAAATATGAAAGGAAGTAAATTTGACAAGATCATAAAATAAACTGGGTAATTCCTTTATCATAATATAAAAATTCAACGGACCTTTTGTGATTATTGTTAGACGAAGCAGATAAAATTTATTAAGGATTCAAGTTTGAACAATACAATGAACAAGCTTGACCTAATGACATATAGTGAACTTGTATGTACATGAGTTTCAGCATATATATGTGAAAATTGATTATATGGAGTTATGTTGTCATACACAACTGAATTGGAGTTGAGAGATGGGGGCCGGGGGAGGAAGCACTTGTGGCACAAAGTGTCTGCCCAGGAATTATATCACAAGCCAGCTACTGAAATTACCTGCTATAACCTTAAGACCAGTTTTACCTACTAGCGGCTGAAACAAACTGCCCTGACTTTAAGACTAGTTTTACCCACCACCTTCACTCACCCATTAGCTTGCCAACTCCCCAAACCTTTACTAATGCCAGAGTTTTCTTTCAAAACAATATGTAACAAGACCAGTTTTACCTACTAGCGGCTGAAACAAACTGCCCTGACTTTAAGACTAGTTTTACCTACCACCTTCACTCACCCATTAGCTTGCCAACTCCCCAAACCTTTACTAATGCCAGAGTTTTCTTTCAAAACAATATGTAACTTTTTTTTTTTTTTCTAATAACCCTTCAACCGTCTCTTTGTTTTTTGGACATACTGAAGACCACCCTGGTCTGTGTGTATGCCCCAAATTGCAATTATGTTTTATCAAAGAAAAAGTTTTCTTTTTTTTTTTTCTAATAACCCTTCAACCGTCTCTTTGTTTTTTGGACATACTGAAGACCACTCTGGTCTGTGTGTATGCCCCAAATTGCAATTATGTTTTATCAAAGAAAAAGTTTTGTTTAGAGACTCATCCCTACATTTTTATTTGACTTTGAGATATGAAATAGTTAATATAATTCTATGCCAAAGAAAGTTTTAACAAATATAAAATATTTTAATCAAACAGATTAACTTTGCTATCCATGATGCAATACTAATTGTACAAAGGTACATTAAGGGACTTTAAAATATTAAACACTGGGCAATACTTCTAATGATCAATTAGAATGCATTAGACCCAAAGACAATGAAAGTGCCATATCAAAGTTATACATTGTGTTTAAAAGTATTCAGGAGAGATGAGACAGCAGCAATGCCTCCTAGTAGAACAGATGATGCTTGCCAATATGTGTGCTAGAAGTCAAATTCTGTAATTTGTAAAAAAGAAACACAGAGTAAATTCAAGTAACATAGTATAATGTAACAATATGTAGAATAAGTATTACTTGAGTTATAATAAACTGAAGAAAATAAGATTGAGGTACTGCAATGTTGAGGAAAAATGTACAAAGACAATATTAAGAATAAATAGCAGATAAAATTAGTGACAGTGTAGGTATTTTTTAAACCTTTAGAGACAGATATAAACAATATTATCCTAATAAATTTGAAACCTGAGAGGAAAATAATTTCTATAAAACAGAATACCAATGGGCCGGCCCGGTGGCGCACTGCTACAGTGCGCCGCTTGGGAAGCGCGGCAGGCGCTCCCACTGAGGGTTCGGATCCCACATACAGACTGGCCGCTCACTGGCTGAGCGAGGCGTGGGAGCAACACCGAGGGTTGCGATCCCGTTGCCGGTCCCGGTCCGGTACGGGCGCGACACTGAGGGTTGCAATCCGTTGCCGGTCACGAAAAAAGACAAAAAGGAAAAAAAAAAAAAACAGAATACCAATGCATTAACAAAATAACATTAAACACAGTAAAAGTTAAATAAATAAATTTATTGAGTAAATTGTAGCTTTGTAATTTTTTTAGCTTTGTACTTTTGCGATCCTGTTGCCGGTCCCGGTCCGGTACGGGCGCGACACTGAGGGTTGCGATCCGTTGCCGGTCACGAAAAAAGACAAAAAGGAAAAAAAAAAAAAAACAGAATACCAATGCATTAACAAAATAACATTAAACACAGTAAAAGTTAAATAAATAAATTTATTGAGTAAATTGTAGCTTTGTAATTTTTTTAGCTTTGTACTTTTGTATAAATTAGAAAAATATTCTATCAGAGAACATTTTAATTACTAGTTATCAAGACACATTATAATACAGGAATGTGTGACACAGATGTCCAACCAACACAAAATAAATGCACAATATCCCTACTCATTAGGGTAATGTGGATAAAAACCAGAATGAGATGACATTTCCCAACTATTAGGATGGCTATATTCACAAAGGGAGATAATAAATGTGGATGAGCACTTGGAGAAACAGGAACCTCATAAAATGCTGGTGAGAATATAAAATGATAGTCACTGGAAAATATTTTGGCAATTCCTTAAAAGGTTAAACAGAGTTACCATATGACCAAGCAAATCCAGCCTGAGGTATACACCCAAGAGAAATTAAAGCCTATGTCCACTCAAAAACTTGCACACAAATGTTCATAGTACAATTATTCTTAATAGCCAAAATGTGAAAACAACCTGAATGCCTATCAATGGATGAATGAATAAATAAAACATGGTATATCCATGCAATGAAATATCATTTGGCCATAAAAAAGAATTAAGCACTGATACCTGCAACAAAATGGATGAATACAGAAAACATTATACTCAATGAAAAAAGCCAGACATAAAAGGTTACAGATTATTTGATTTTATTTGTTTGAAAGTCGAGCATAAGCAAATTTATAGAGGCAAAATACAATAGTGTTTGACAGCAGCTAGAAGTGGAAAATGAGTAATGCCTGCATAATGGATGCTAGGTTTACTTTGGGGGTGAAGAAATTGTCTGAAATTTAATAGTGGTACTGATTATACAATCATTGTAAGTGTAACAAGAACTGTTGAATTTCACACTTTAAAATGGTTGAAATGATGAATTTTATGTTATTTGAATTTTATCTCAACAAAACAAGTTTAAAAATAACAACCTATCCCCCTCATCCCGACACTCTCCTTCCCCCAACTGCTCCACAATGACATCTCAGAATGTAAGTAATAATAATAATAATTATTATTATTATTATTAATTTAAAAAGAAGAAACAAGTGCTCTACCAGATGACTGGACATCAACAAAAAGATACAAGAACTAAAAATAAACAAGAAGATAGGAAATCACCAAAGGAATAAAGGAATTGTCAAGTACCAGACCCCATAGAGCAGGAAACCCTTTGAAATGTATGAAAAGGAATTCTGAACAATGATCTTAAGAAAACTCAAAGAGATAAGAAAATACTCAATCAGCGAACACAATGAAACAAGAAAAAAATATCCAGGATATGAAGGAGGAAATTTACAAAGAGATTAATACCTTAACCATGAATGTAGCAGAACTCCTGGAACTGAAGGATTCACTCAGTGAAACATAAAAAAGAACAGCCAAGAATTCTATATCCAGCTAGATTATCCTTCAGAAATGAAAGAGAAATAGTATATTTCCCACACAAACAAAAAATATGGGAGTTCACTACCACACAACAGCCCTGCAAGAAATTCTCAAAGGAGTACTTCATCCAGAATCTGAAAAATGATCATCAAAATCACAAATTCACAGCAAAGAGCAAAATCTGCTGATAAAACCAAAATGCAAATGAAAAAGAGGAAGTAGCTAAATCACGTCACCTCAAAAATCAAACTAACATTGACAATTAAAAGTAAAAGGGGAAGAAAAGAACAAATGATATTTAAAACATCTAAACAAAATTCAGTATAATGACAGGAGTAAAGCAATACTTGTCAGCAACAACCCTGAATGTAAATGGATTAAACTCCTCATTCAAAAGACACAGACTGACTGACTGGATTAAAAAGCTAGACCCAAATATATGCTGTCTTCAAGAAACTCACCTCACCTATAAAGACATATACACTAAAAGTGTAGTGATGGAAAAAGATATACCATGCAAACAGAAACTGAAAACTAGAAGGTGTAGCTATTCTTTATAGCAAATAAAAGAGACTTTAAACCAAAAACCATAAAAAGAGACAAAGAAGTCCATTACATAATCAGTTAGAAGACGTAACAATCAAATATATATGTACACAGCACTGGAGCACTCAGATATGTAAAGCAAACACACTTAGACCTAAAGAGAGACATAGAACTTAATACAATAACAGTGGGTGACCTGAACACCCCTCTCTCAGCATTGGACAGATCTTCCAGGCAACAAACCAACACAGAAACACAGGAGTTAAAATACAACTTAGATCAATTGGACCTGGCAGATATCTACAGAACATTTTATCCAACAACTAGAGAATACACATTCTTTTCCTCAGCACATGGAACATTCTCCAGGATAGACCACATGTTAGGTAACACATCAAGTCTCAGCAAATATTTAAAAATTGAAATCATTCCAGATATCCTTTCAGACGACAATGGATTAAAATCTGGAAATCAAACAAGCAAAACTCTGGAAACTATACAAGTACATGGAAACTAACAACAGACTCCTAAATGACTATAGACCCAAGA
>NW_007743653.1:13252-18428 GCF_000696425.1 Galeopterus variegatus | reverse complement strand
AGCTACCAAGGAAACTCATGTCCTGGGGAGCCAGGGCTGTCCTCTCATCCTCATCCTTGGCCCTGTGTCTTGCCCATGGCACCTCATTCATTCATTCATTCATTCATTCATCAGCTACCAAGGAAACTCATGTCCTGGGGAGCCAGGGCTGTCCTCTCATCCTCATCCTTGGCTCTGTGTCTTGCCCATGGCACCTCATTCATTCATTCATTCATTCATTCATTCATTCATTCATTCATTCATTCATTCATTCATTCATTCATTCATTCATTCATTCATTCATTCATTCATTCATTCATTCATTCATTCATTCATTCATTCATTCATTCATTCATTCATTCATTCATTCATTCATTCATTCATTCATTCATTCATTCATTCATTCATTCATTCATTCATTCATTCATTCATGTATTCAGGGTCTCTATGTACCAGACAAACTACTAGGTAGGAGATAGGGTCCAAAGAGAATAATTATAGCAAATACTACTAATAATAACCATAACGCCTACCATTTTCTGAGAGGTTCTGCGGTCCTGTAATGGGGTGAGTGCTTTGAGACTTTGGCATAGTCCCTGCTCAAAGTCTGTAGGAATTTCAACCTGCAGGTGCCAAGTGTTGCCCTCAGGGAGATGCTGTGCCTGACCCTGGGGTGATGCTGCCTCGCCTCTCAGCGACCTCCCTCCACCCTCCCCGCACTTCTGTGTTTCTCTCTGTTCCCAGTGGGAAGCGCAGGGCTTAGCTGGGCCCTTAATTCAAGACACTTGAACAAGAGGCTTGCGTGAATGGCCAAACAGAAAGGTCACTGGCAGGGGCAGTATTTTCCAGGCCAGGATTGTCAGGCTCTCTTCTGTCCCCAGAGAGCGGTCCTGGAAGGCCCTGGCACAAACGGGCTCTGCCACTGGGATGAAGTCATCTGAGACTATCACTGTACTAGAGAATATTGTGGCAGGACATTATTGTTGAAGCATTAACAATTTTTTCCTTCTTTCCCTTTTGCACATGCAGTCAGAGAGGCTGTTTGCCCTTTCCTGAGGGATGGGTGTGAAGGGGCGGAGGGCAGAAATAAAGAGAGTCTTCCAGCCTTTGTTTCCAAAAACTCAGCCCTCAGGGGAACAGAGAGGGCTCTGGACATAAACAGGATGTTGGATGCTGGGAAAGGGAGAGAGCGCAAGTGAGTTGTTTTGGGTTCCCCAGAGAGAGTGCCCTCGTCTTATTTGGGGAGTCAGAGCTGGGATGGGGAACTCTGAGATAATAATAAAGAACTTGTTGGGGGCCAACACCCCTCAACCTTATGCTTTTCAGTGACCCGAGCTTGAATCACTGCACTGCGGTCTTGAGCAAGATATCCCACCCCTCTGAGCCACAGCTTTGTCCCTGTAAAATGGGGACAACAACAGACTCTCTCAGGTGGCGGCAGAGAATGGTCTAGCAAAGCCTGGCCCGCACACGCCAGCTCCTCTCCCCCCGCCCCCAGGCCCCAGGGGTCTAGCCCAGCCTGCCTTCTGCTACCCTGCTGCCCCAGCAGCCAGCCCCAGGCACGGGCTCCTTCCCTTCCCTCTCTGCTTATTAATCACCTGACCCACCTTGCTCTACACCAAGTTGCAGAAGGACAGGGATCTTTTTTGCTTTATTCAGGTTGCAACCCCAGCACCTCACACAGTGGCTGGCAGGCAGCAGGCACTGAATAAATATTTGTTTAGTAAAATTTGTCAGTTGGGGTAGCAAAGAGGAGAGCGGTGACCAAGGAAGAATGACCAGAAGACGACCAGGCAGGAAACTTTCCACCTGCAGGCCGTGGGCTCAGCTGTCCTGAGCAGCCATGCAGCCCGGGGTGCTGCTGCTGCCCCTCTGCACAGCAGGTAAGGGCCCTGTCTGGGCCTGGAGGAGGCCGCCGGCTCTGCGCAGCTCCGGAGTGAGGGAAGGGCACCTCTCCCCTGAGGGTCCCAGATTGTCAGGTTGGAAGGGAGACAAAGTGGGAAGTAATGAACGTTTCTCAAGAACGGTGGGAGAAGGAAGCGTGGCCGGCTGAGCTCCCCTGCCTTTGCCCCTCACCCCTGCCTTCACCAATCCTAGCGTTGGCTGCTCTGCAGTGTAATTTCACCCATCCCTGTCTTCCCTAAGCATCTGACCCACAAATACTTAGCCAGGGCCTCATAGGGAGCAGTCAGAAGGAGCCCCTGGCTGCACTGAGCTTACGTTCTATTCCGGTGGGGGTTGAAGAAGACGATCACCAAGATAGTAACAGAATTATGTGACACAGCGAGGAAGGAAATCATCAGGGTGCCGAGAAGGAAGGAGTCAAGGGAGAGACATTGCAGGGAGTCTTCAGGTGGGTGGGCACGTTGCTCTGAGGAAGGGAGATTTGGGTTGAGCCTGAAGAACAGAAAGGAACAGCAAAGAATAGAGCCAGAAAAAGGCCCCGGCCACAGCCCAGGGCGGGGGTGGACTCTGTGGTGGGTGAACCGAGAGGCAAGAGCAGGTGCAGGCGGCCTTAGCTGTGGTTGGGGCCTGCGTGGTAAACCCGCCGCCATCCTGGGAGTGAGAAGGTGAATGTCTAGAAAGGCCTCTGGCTGTAGAGTGGGGACGTGTTGAGCCAACCACCGGTAGCAGCATTAGGACGTGTAGCGCCCAGCGAGAGGATGGTGACTTGGGCCGGGGCAGCTGTGGGCACGGTAAATGGGAAGTTCAAGGTCCACGCTGGTCTTAGGACCCACAGGATCTGCTGATAGGACGCTGAGAGTGAGGGAAAGGGACCAGCAGTGACTCCTGGGAAGGGGCTCGGAGGCTGGCAGGAGGGCACCACGTGATGAGCTAGGAGGGCTGGGCAGGTCGAGTCAGTGAGCTGCCAGGGGGCCGGGAGCGCAGGGCCAGCTGGGGTGCAGGCTTTTCAAACTGCCGCTTGTAACCCGTTAGATCCTGAAATCAAGTCAATGCGCCACAGCCAGTCATAAAAAAAAAAANTCCTTCCTTCCTTTCTTTCTTTCTTTCTTCTTTCTTTCTTCTTTCTTTCTTTCTTCTCTCTCTCTCTCTCTCTCTCTCTTTCTTTCCTTTCTTTCTTTCTTTCTCTTTCTCTCTCTCTCTCCTTCCTTCCTTCCTTCCTTCCTTCCTTCCTTCCTTCCTTCCTTCCTTCCTTCCCTTTCTTTCTTTCTCTTTCTCTCTTTCTCGCTCTCTCTTTCTTTCTTTCTCCCTCTTTCTCTTTCTTTCCTTCTCTCCCATCCTCCCTCCCTCCCTCCTTTTCATCCTTCCTTCCTTCTTTCTTTCTTTTCATTGTAATAAATATTTCATTTTTGAACAGTTTTTGTGAAGAGATAAAAAAAACATTGCAAAAGTAGTACAGAGAGTCTTTGTATATCCTGCAACTAGTTTCCTCTATTGTTAACAACCTACATTAGTATGGCTTACTTATTGGAATTAATGAGCCTGTATTAATACATTGCTGTTAACTATAGTCTATATGTATTCCTTAGTTTTTACCTGATCTGGGATCCCATAAAGGATACCACATCACATTTAGAAGTCATTGCTCCTAGACTCCTTGGGCTGTGACAGTTTCTCAGACTTTCCTTGTTTTGGGTGGCCTTTACAGTTTTGAGGAGTTATGATAAAATCACGTATTTTGTAGAATGTCATCCAATTGGGGTTTGTCTGATGAGACTGGGTTATGGGTTTGGGGGAGGGATGTCAGAAAGGTAAAGTGCCATTTTCGTGAGATCATATCAAGAGTTTATGCTGTCTATGAGTTTATGTTGATTTTGACCTTGATCATCTGGCTGAGGTAGGTTTTATCAGCTTTCTCCACTGTAAANGTATTTTGTAGAATGTCATCCAATTGGGGTTTGTCTGATGAGACTGGGTTATGGGTTTGGGTGAGGGATGTCAGAAAGGTAAAGTGCCATTTTCGTGAGATCATATCAAGAGTTTATGCTGTCTATATGACTTATCAGTGTTGATTTTGACCTTGATCATCTGGCTGAGGTAGGTTTTATCAGCTTTCTCCACTGTAAAGTTATTCTTTTCTCCACTATCCCTACTGTACTCTTTGGAAGAATGTCACTATTTGCAAGTCATCAGTTAAGGAGTGGGAAGTTATGCTCCTCCTCCTAGAAGGTGGAATATCTATATAAATTATCTGGAATTTTTCTGCAAGAGATATTTCTCTCTTCTTTTCCATTGATTTATATATTTTTTGTTTAATCTTTTATTTATATCAGCATGGACCCATAGATATTTATTTTACTTTTGGTTATAATCCAGCAATATTTATTTCGTTGCTCAAATTGCTTCAGCACGGCCATTGATAGTTCTCTTTTGTTAGCTCCTGTATCCCCTTGGCATATTCTCCCATCAGAGAGAGAGAGAGAGAGAGTGAAGTGTGTGAAGTGTTTATGTCATGAAGCTCTGCCCGCATGAATGGATTAATGCTGTTATACAAAGGCTTATGGGGGGGCATTCTCCATCTCTCTTTCACTCTTCTGCCATGTGAGGACACAGTAGGAAGGCCTACACAAGATGCTGACACCTGGATCTTAAACTTCCCAGCCTTCAAAACTGTGAGAGAATAAATTTCTGTTCTTTATAAATTATCCAGTCACAGGTATTTTGTTATAGCAGCACAAAATTAACTAAGACACTGCCTTGGTCCTCGTATCAGCCATTTTTCTAAGGAAGCTGGTTCCCTTTGCTGGAGAATATTATTAGAAATCGAGATTTAGGTGCTGGGTATACTCTTTCATACTACATGTCATTGTTTTCTAGGTTCTCTCATCCAACAAAACAAACCCATGTATGGGTTACGTGTTTATAGATACACATACACACAATAGGTTATATACACACAATATTTATTAATCTATAAATATTTCTATATGTAACTCATTGTTTGTATATTAAGTTGAATGTAAGTTCATACTGATGTCTCCAACTATAATGCATCACTACCACATGAATCATTATAGCTTCATTATTTTGCTTATTTGTAACCTCCCACTCTGACAGGGAGAAACCAGCTCCTGCCATCCACTCTTCAGTTATTTAATTGTTCAATTTCAGTATACATGTGTACGATGATATCAGACCTATTAACCTGTATCTCCATGATAAACAACTTTATTTACTATAGTGTTTTTGTACTTAGTTTGCTTTTAGACTTACAGACTCCACTCATTTCAGAAAT
>NW_007743653.1:11202-12453 GCF_000696425.1 Galeopterus variegatus | reverse complement strand
GCTTATTTGTAACCTCCCACTCTGACAGGGAGAAACCAGCTCCTGCCATCCACTCTTCAGTAATTTAATTGTTCAATTTCAGTATACATGTGTACGATGATATCAGACCTATTAACCTGTATCTCCATGATAAACAACTTTATTAACTATAGTGTTTTTGTACTTAGTTTGCTTTTAGACTTACAGACTCCACTCATTTCAGAAATTACTTATATTAGCACCTTTTCCTCCCACTCCCTTCTCTTTTATACATTAGTAATATTTTGTTGGATTCTTTTGTAATATTCTACATTCTCTCTTGGAATCCTCTGACCTCCTAAATGTTTTTTTTTTTGTTTTAATTTACAAACATTAAGGTTTACTCTTTTTGCTAAAATGTTCTGTTGATTTTGACAACTGCATACAGAATAGAATCACTGCCCTAAAATTTTTCTGTGCTTCACCTATTCTACGCTTCCTCCCTACCCCCAGGCCCCGACAACCACTGATCACTTTACCCTCTTTATGTCTCTATCATTTTACCTTTCCCAAAATGTCATATAATTGGAATCATAGAAATCATACAATATGGAGCTGTTTCAGATCGCCTTCTTTTGCTTAGCAATATATATTTAAGACTTATTCATGTATTTTTGTGAGTTGATGGCTCATTTATTGTTATGACAAAATGATAATCGATTGCACAGATATGCCACTATTTATTTATCCATATACCTATTGAAGGATATCTTAGTTTCTTTGAGGTTTTAGTTAGTATGAATAAAGGTACTATAAACATTCGTGTGGACATAACTTCATAAGCTAGCTGGGTTAAAAACGTAGAAATGTGATTGCTGAGCCATATGGTAAGGTGATGTTTAGCTTTATAAGAAACTAAATTTGCATTTTCATAAATAAATAAATGTTCTTGTTACTTTGAATCCTCACTAGTGTTCAGTATTGTCAGCTTTTGGATATTAGCCACTCTAATAGTTACATAATGGTATTTCATTGTTATTTTAATTTTCAATTTCCTAATAACAAATGATATTAAGCGTGTTTTCAAACAGTTATGTGCATTTGCCTTTGAGGAGCATTTTGACATATTTGGTCATTTAAAATTGGGTTATTTGCTTTCTTACTGTTGAGTTCTCAGAGTTATTTGTATATTTTGGATGCAAGTCTTGTATCAGACATGTATTTTGCCAATATATTTTCTGATCCGTGGCTTGTAATTTCCTTTTCTTAAGGAAGGAAGGAAGGAAGGAAGGA
>NW_007743653.1:6689-10751 GCF_000696425.1 Galeopterus variegatus | reverse complement strand
GAGCCTCCTTTACCTCACCTGTGAAATAAAGTTAATAATATCTACTTCTTAGGATTACAGTGAGGGTTTAAAAAGATGATGTGGGCCACACGCATAGCTCAGGGCTGGCACATACTAGGTGCTTAATAAAGGGTAACTTTAAAAAATCAGTTTAGATAGGGAAAGTGTTACAGAAATATTAGGCAAATCTTGATGGGCTTATGTGAACAGGTGTGTATCAGAGAGTGTGGGAGGCCCTATTTGAATCTGAGGACGTGACTCCCTGTTCTGCAAACAGCAGTGTTTCCTTCATCCAGGCCTCTGGAATCAATACCCAGGTGAAGCCCCTGTAGCTCACATCCTTCCCAAACTTGCATTGTTTGGAATCACAGATGCATGGGCTTCTGGAAGGCTGCAGAGGAGACAGCCCTGGCCAGTTGTGGAGCCCAACCTACTCTAGCTTCGGGCAGGGACTGGAGCTGGTGTTGTGGGAGGCCGGCAGCTTAGTCTGGGCCTGCTCTGCCTCCTTCCACCAGATCTGTCCCTCCCCAGGCTCACTTCTTCTCCCTGCTCTCCAGACATTGTGAGCCCAGGAACATCACACACTTCCTCTATTCTGCCTCAGCCCTGAGCCTCCTGACAAGCCAGCACAGCAGGCACAGCCCCAGGAAGTCACAAATGCGGGTGGCTCCAAACCAGGATTCTCCTATTTCCCTCATGATCTCTCCCCAAATTGTAACTACCATTTTATTAAGTGCTTACTATTTGCATGCACTGTGCTAACCCATTTATATACATGGTCCCATGTAATCCCAACCTTAGGTACTATTATTATTCCCACTGTACAGGTGAAGAAATTGAGACAAACGTAACTTGTAAGGCCATATAGCCACAGGGAGAACTCTTAACCCCACTTTCCCTAATGTTTCCCCCCAGCTGCTGCTGTGATATATCAACCATTCTCCCAACCTGGTATTTAGTCTGCCTATAAAATTGTGGTTTTACTCAAACCTAACATGCAAGAACCAGATACAGGAGCCTGATTCAGACCAGAACTCTGTCCCCAGGGGCAATGAGGGTGGGGCTTTCAGAAATCCGGGACCTCAGGCCATGTTCTTTGCCCTCAGCTATGGTCCAGATTGGTGGACAGAACTTCCTGCGACTTGACCAAGTGATGACATGGTCCTCGGCCCTGCTGTACTATTGCAGTCACCACACAGACCTGGCTGACCTTCAGATGGTGACTGACGAGGCAGGCGTGGAGGCCTTGAAGTCCATCATGAGTGAGACTGAGGCCTGGATTGGCCTCTACTTCAACACGAAGTCTGGGTCTCTGAGCTGGTCCAGTGACTTGGGTGCCAGCGTCCCCACCTGGCTGCAGGTGCCTGTGTTGGGGAGAGGACTGTGTGCAGGACTCCGCACCTACGCGTGCTACTCCCCCTGAGTTTACTCAGTGGACTGCTCCTCCCTGCAACCCTTCATCTGCTTCGATGGTACGTGAGAGTCCGCTCCTGCTGGCTTTGGCTTTGGAGGCTAGAGTGAGATGGAAAATGGGCTTCCTTTGCAGCAGGAGACACTGAGGATAGATCTAGGGAAGTACTTCTAGACTCTGAGGGTATCTGCATTATGGAGCAGGCTCCAGAGACCCTCATACTATAAACGCGTGAGGAAGTTGTGTGATTCTAATTCTGGGGATCTTTAAAGAATGGAATGGACCCCATCCAGCCTTAGGGCACTAGCAATTAGTAACAGCAATTGCTTATTGGACAATGAAATTAAGAACCTAGGCTTTGTAATCAGACAGGCTCTACCACTTGCTAGACATAAGGTGGGCTGCACCTCTGAGTGGCCTTTTCCTCATCTGGAAAATATATCCAACAAAATGAGATTGAGGATATACCCACCTTGCAGGTTGGCTTTGAAGGCTGAGTGAGAATGAGTGTAAAGAACCTGGCAGAGACGCTGGCACAGAGTAAGCACCCGGCAGCTGACAGCTTTGTCGTCGTGGACACTGAACGGGCAGGAACCACCCGCGTGCCCGCCCACCGCATCTCGGGCCTGATGCGCCTCCTTGGCAACAGGCTTTCCCTGCCCCTCCCTTTTCCTCTCTGCCCTTCCTTCCTCTCCTCTTCTCTTCCCGTCTCTCTCCCTCCCGGCCTCCCTCTCTTTCTTTTTTGTAACAGCTTCTTCGAGATATAATTCACATACCTTACAATTCCCCCCTTTAAAGTGTACGTACAGTTCCGTGATTTTTAGTACATTCACAGGGTTTCATCCATCAGCACTATCTAATTTGAGGACATTTTCATCACCCCACGAGGAAACTTCTTACCTGTTAGCAGTCACTCTGTACTCTGCCCCTGGCAACCACCAATCTACCTTCTGTCTCTGGATTTGCCTGTTCTTGGCTGTTTCTTTTTGTGTTTTGGATTTGATGAGAAGCATGATCCTTTGCAGTAGAACAGCTCTTCCTCCCTTGAAGAGCTGTCCTGAGGATGAAAGTGACTGGCAGGTGGCAGGTGTGCAATAAGTGCACCCTCCTGGCGTGGTCACTGTTGACGGGAGCTGCTCCGTCAGTGCCTGGTGTGTCCTCTCAGGGCCGACAGCCCGTTAGGTGTGGCAGATGCTGCCCTCACACTCCTGTGTTTTCTTGCAGACCCCTCCATTGGACACCGGGAGTCGGCAGAGTTGCCTCCGCTCTTTCGCGCTTCCTTCTTAGAAGTTATTCCCTCCTCAGAAGTTAGTGTGGAGACAACTCCCAGGCCAAGTATAGGTGCTTTGAGCCTGTTCTTGGCTGGGTTTGGGGTCTCCAGGGCCTGGGGAAGTGGAGAGGGTGGCCTGCATGCAGCAGCCCAGGGTAGGCCCCATGGGACCCTCCCAGAAGGGCCAGTGTGTGGCTAGAAAGGGGCGAGCCAACTAGGTGGCAGTTGAGGGCCGCTTATGCAGAGGAGGGTTTCCGTCAGCTCCCCACCCTGTTGGGCCAGTCAGGGGTGGGAGGAGGACTTGGTCACCATCAACGTCCCTTCTCCTTGGACTGGGGCACTGAGCTTACAGCTCCAGGACCAGGTGACCCAGGAGAGGCTGTGCAGTTGCTCAGGTGAGGTGGTGAGGGCCTGGCTTGGGAGACCGGGGACGACAACTGAGCAGTGCTCGTGAAGAAGAGGCCTCAGAGAGGCCTTTGAGGGTCAGCATCCAGAGGCATGAGCTGTTGGAACGCTGTGTGGGGAGATGGCTGGGAGTGACAGTGATGGCATTCCTACAGCACTTTTAAATTCCAGAAATATCTTCACAGCTGTCACCTCATTTTGCTTCCCAAGAGTTCTGAAGCTAACTAGGATAATTGAGGGCAAAATCACAGTTCTGCTGGCCTCCTTACAGACTCCTACATCACACAAAGGTATTATTGCCATTTTTTTGAGGACACAGAGAAGTTGGGGGACTTGCTCAAGGTCGGACAGAGCTTCATTAATTCACTCATTACAAAATGTTGATGGAGTCTCTGGGCTATCTGAGGCACCGCCAGCGGTCAGGATTCTGGGGACACAAAGAAAAGGCAGGTCCTGTTCTGAAGGAGCTCACGGCCAGCTGGGAGGAGGCTGGGGCTTAGTGTAGTCACAGGCTTGGTGGGGACACTTAGAAGGGGAGCATCCCAGCCCCTGTAATTCTCAAGAGGATTTCCTGGAGGAGGTGATTTCATAAATGTTTTGAAGGATGAGGAAGACTTAGCTGCAAAGCGGAGTGGCGGTGGGTGGGTGGAATGCAGGTAGAAGGAGCTGTCGGTGGGGTGGGGACGCTTAGCTCGAGAGGTGGAGGCGCCGATCCCGCAGGCCCTCTGGGAGCGCTAAGGAGGGTGGCTCTCACCCTGAGACCTGTGACCGGTCGGATTCAGCTCAGAAGCTGGGTGTCCGGGGATGCCTGTCTTCTTCCCATCTAAGGCCTAACCTGCCACCCGCCTGGCTGCTCCAGGTGACTGGCCCCCTGGGCTGTCCCTGTCGGGTTCGGCTGCAGTGGGTGGACAGGGCCAGGCGCGGAAGGGGCGCAGGGCCCCGGGAGCCACGGCACCACCCGTGTGCGTCCTCGCCC
>NW_007743653.1:2528-3217 GCF_000696425.1 Galeopterus variegatus | reverse complement strand
AAAAAAAAAAAAACAGTTGAGAACAGGGATAGGAATAAAGATATGGATTCTAGTTTAAGCTCCATGACTATTGCAAAAGCTTGTGGGGCAAGTTTCTGAATCTATTCCTCATCTGCAAAAAGGGTATAGTAAAAACTACCCTGCCTATATCATAGGGGTTGTTGTGAGCGCCCAATAATTATGTAATGGTACTTTATATGTTATAAAATGTTACACAAATACAAAGTAGTCCTACTATGAGGTTGTAGTGTCTGTGGTGATTATGGGTGTTTCCTAGCCAAATTTACAGGCTCAAAGAACTTCTTTAGAGTATTCTGGGGCAGAGAGGTAAATATATCCAGCATGGTGTGGAACATCTACTTAATGGATTTATTAAAAAGAAGGGGAAAAATACAGAAGAGATGGAAAAGAAAATAATCACCTGATGGGTGGCCAGGCGGTGGAAGGACAGCCAGTATTACCCCCAAGCATGGAGCCCCTTTCCTTTTCAGCCACTAATTGGTTGGTCCTAATTGTGACTGAGCATTTTCCTGTTCAGCAGTTTCCTTCTTTCTTTTTGAAATCCTTAATCACCATGTGAGCTATCTATGGTGTCCAATGGACACTCCTGACTCGTAAGAACCTGAAATTTTCAAAGGGCAATAGGATAATTTCCCCCTGAACCAGGTGGCACTCTCTTTCCCAGGGCA
>NW_007743653.1:0-1424 GCF_000696425.1 Galeopterus variegatus | reverse complement strand
ATTTTCCTGTTCAGCAGTTTCCTTCTTTCTTTTTGAAATCCTTAATCACCATGTGAGCTATCTATGGTGTCCAATGGACACTCCTGACTCGTAAGAACCTGAAATTTTCAAAGGGCAATAGGATAATTTCCCCCTGAACCAGGTGGCACTCTCTTTCCCAGGGCACCCTTTTGGAATCCTGAAAGCAGATTTTACCATCCCAACTCTGATGGGCCCAGAAGAGATGAAAGACCAGTTTATGAGGGAGGTAAGATATCTGCCCGCTTCTAATTTTGATCAGTCAGATGACTTGACAAGTAAGGCAATGTTATCAAAACCAATATATTAAGAGAAAAAGCTTATCTCATTCCCACTGCCATCACTTTGGCTCATGGTGACAGTTTGGTTGTGTGTCAGGATCTTTTCGGGTCTTTTTCTCACCCTCTCCAACATTTTTCCTGAGCTTTTTATTTTAAATCAGAGCAGCACAGTCAGAAGGATCTGAGTTTGGGTCTCTACTTTGCACATATTTGTGTGTAGCCTTGGGCAAGTAACTTAGTCTTTCTGAGCCTCAGTTTCCTCATGAAATAGGAATGATAATAATAGTACTTAACTCATATGGTTGGTGTTATAATTAATTGACATATTCCATATAAAGTGCTTAGCAAATTGATACATAGTAGGTGCTGAATAAATATTAGCTGTTATCAATGTTATTATTGTAGTGTTCTGAGTATACATTTGTATACTCAGATTTTTTTTTTTTGGTTCTTTTAAAATATTGTGGGATGGGAGATTGTGAAGAGGAAGAATTGCTCCTAAATACTGAGAGAAAAGCCACAAGCTGATTTCTGAATATGGCCCAAGGGCATATTTCTCAATTATATCAGATAATAATCACAGGATGCCAAAGCTACAGAGTACCCTATGGACCATCTAGCCAAAATCATAATTTTACAGGCAAGGAAACAGACTGGCATTTACCTGGTAGCTCATTGCAATTTATTCATAGCCCAAACAAATAGCACCCAAGCAATTCATTCTAGAATTTCACAAAATCAGGTTTCTAGAAATACCAGCAGTGTGTGTGTATGTAATGTGGTTGGGTTTATTATAAATTTTACTAAAGACTGTATAGCATACAATTTACAAATTATAATAAAATATGCAATACTATTTGTTGTAATTTCATAGAGCCAATTGAATCTTACAAAATACTCATGATTTTGGGAAAGTCAGGTGAGCACATGAACGCACATCTGCTAGCAGTGGAGGGAGAGGACAGCGGATTGGAGAGCTTTTGGTGCCTATTAGTATTGAAAAAAGAACAAGTGCCAATGATGCAATTCAGCACCTGACACATTTCTTAGCAAAATGTCAAGTAATAAAATTGCAGCAAAAGGTATTAAGTCTCCAAAAGTTAAGGACCTTCTGTCAGGGTTGGG
>NW_007743652.1:8197-18435 GCF_000696425.1 Galeopterus variegatus | reverse complement strand
CTCAGCCAGTGAGCAGGAACCGGTCTCCACATGGGATCCGAACCCTCGGTGGGAGTGCTGCCACGCTCTCAAGCGGCGCACTCTCCAGTGCGCCACCGGGCCAGCCCGTATGTTTAACTTTTTAAGAAACCGCACAACTGTTTTCTAAAGTGCTTGTAACCATTTTACATTTCCCTAGCATTTTGTGGGGAATTCTAGTTGTTCCATGTCTTTGCCAGCTCTTGGTATTTTTTGTAATTTTAGCTATTCTAATAGATAGAGAATAGTATCTCATTGTGATTTTAGTGTGCATTTTTCTAATGAATAATGGTGTTCATGTGTTTATTTGCTATCATTATATCTTCTTTGGAGAAGTGTATGTTCAAATATTTTGCCCATTTAAAGAATCCAATTTGTTTACTTATTATTGAGTTTTGAGAGTTCTTCATATATTCTAAATCCAAATCTTTTATCAGATATGTGATTTGCAAATGTTTTCTCCCAGTCTAACTTGTCTTTTCATTCTGTGAGCATCATCTTTCAAAGAGCAGAAATTCTTAATTTTGATGAACTCCAGTTTATCAGTGTTTTTCTTTTATGGGTCATGCTTTTGGTGTCATCACATTCTTAATGCATAGCAAAACTTAAAAAATGTTTTGAGACAATTCTTTCTAAATTGCTCTGGACAACAGTGCTGGAAAACCTTGCTCTACACTTTCTCTAAATCTCCTCAGGACCTAGATATGCATGCTCTTTTGTTTCACTATCTCTACCCTATTTTTCCTCTCTTTATTATGGACAAAATATCCCAATCTTATTTGTCCAAGTAAGTATAGTTTTTTTTTTTTCAGGTTACCAAGTGAGAAGCTACTACACTTACAGTAGCTGTAGTGTCTATGTAACCTTCTTTAGATGAGAACAGACATGAACAACGTGAACATTAAATGTGATGATATATGAAAACACGGAGACTAAGTAAATATGACTGTGATTATCATTGCCATTTTATGCTGATTTGGCTAAACACTTTTTAACAATCACAACTGTGAAGAAAATTGAGTATTGGTACTATGTAGATTAACTATAGTGGATATATAATACATGTAAGCACATAAGAGGGAAGGAAAGAGGAAAGAAAAGTATTTTTGTAACATGCTCTCAAATATATATTTTTTAAACTGGAAAATTACTTCTTTTCCATAGATGTAGTAGCCTCACATATGAGATACCACCTGACAAATAAGGATGTCCAAAATCTATAAAGCAATTTGAAAACGGAGAAGTCTAGCTCTCAAACTTGATCCAGTATTGCCCTGTAAGCCAAAAATGTCCTTCTATGTTACTTCAAGGTAGCTATCCATAATTTCCCTGTGAGATGGTCTTAAATACCTAAAGACTTCTGAGATCCAGGTTCGTTCAATAACTTTCTTAACATGTACTTGGACAGCATTTCTAGTTTCCCACCTGTCCTTAAGAATTCATCTGGAATCCAGAGGTATCAGAATCAACTGAGTTCTGTGATCCTGGGTTTGTTCCAACTAGGTTTAGATAGTATTGTTAGGGAACTTCTGGCCTCCGAGAATGAACTGAAAGTTATTCCCTTTTTCTCCACTGACTGGAAGAGTTTGTGAATGATTGCATTATTTCTTCCTAAATGTTTAACAGAATTTGTAATATAAATACTACAAAGGCAGCTGGGACTGAGATTTTCTTTGAGTGAAGATTTTTAAATTACTAATTTAGTCTTTACCCATTATAGGTCTATTTAAATTTTCTGTGACTTCTTAAGTCAGTTTGGTAATTTTTATCTTTCTAGAAACTTGTCCATTTCATCCAAATTGTCTAATTTGTTGGCATAAAATTTTTCATAATACTCCCTATAACTTCTAGAATTTCTGTAGGATCAGTGGTGATATGTCCTCTTTCATTCCTGATCTTGGTGATCTGTCTTCTTTCTCCTTTTGTTTTTTTTTTAGTAAGTCTTATTAAAAGTTTGGCAATTTTTTGATTATTTCAGAGAGCCTTTTAAATTTTCATTTATTGTCTCTATTGCTTTTCTATTTAATTGATTTTCACTCTCATATTTATTATTTCCTTTCTTCTTTTTGGTTTGGGTTGAGTTTGCTCTTCATTTTCTAGGTTCCTAAGGTGGAAACTTGTAAGTTACTGATTTGAGATATTTTTTCTTTTCTAAAAGAGGCATTTAAAGCTATAAATTCCCTTCTAAGTATTGCTTAGCTGAAAATGGATAAATTTATTGCTGATTATTTTTACTGCAGAAGATATAGTAGCAGTTTGTAATCTTGCTTTGGCAGAGACTATCCAGATATTTATTCTGTTTGGACGTTGGGGTTGAATATTTACTGCCCTGACAAAGTTACAATCTTTAGGGGCATATACACTGTTGCTGGGAATTCTGTTTTGTCCCAAACATTTGTTCTCTAGAGAAAGTTTTACAAAACTATTTCCTCAGCTATCTACTGATGCTTATTCACTTTCTGCCCTGCATTTTATTATTTCAATTGTTTTCCATAACCCCTCGAAATCGAAGACAGGTAAAGAAGTGAGGGAAATGGTATTCCATGTAATGAAAGAAACTGGAAGTTAGAAGGTGTGGATTTTGTTCCCAACTTCACTACTCATCTAGGTCAGAGGTATATTTTGGATGAAGAGGGTGATGTGATTTCAGAGGTGTCAAGAAGTCATTCTTCATACTTACTTTCTCTCACCCACCTTTGATTAATGCCCACTCACTCTTCAAGGCTTGTCTTAGATATTTCTTCTAGAACTCTCTGAGCCTTTGCACTTGCTTAGACCTCTTCTCTTCTAACATCCTATCTTAACCCTATCATAGCAGTTACATTTCAGTGTACTGCTTGCTTATTTATCTTTTCTCCATGTTCTGTGAGGAAAGGGCCCATCAATTTCATTCATTATATGTGAGGAAAGGGCCCATCAATTTCATTCATACATTATATCCAGTACCTGACAATACTGGGTATTTATGTCGAATAAAAACAATTGATTTCTAAAATTTAGCAGTTATAGCTTTACACTTATGTATATATTTTTACTCATCAATGTAAATATGTTTTTTACATCCTTTCCTGAAAGCAGACTTTGTTGGGAGGGAGGTAGGGGCACCTTGCGAGGTAGCACCAAAGGCAAACTGGGCATGGAAAGGGGAAGTGGGCCCATTGAAGGATAGCTGCACCGACCTAACAGTTTTAGGTAGTGCTGCTCCACATGCCTCTGAGCTTAACGTGGTTTTCATAATTCTTGGTTTTTAATAATATTGTAACATTTTATATTATTGTCAATGATGAAATGGAAAGAATGTATGTTTTATTTGCCAATCTCACAAAATTGAGCTGATGATCTTGTACCTGAGAGAAATATGTTCAAATTTAAAATGATCTGACAAACTGAGAAAATGGGAAGATATAAAAAGAAGGAAATTTAAGTTTAGTGCAATTACTTTAAAAGACAAGTGGGTCAGTGATGGCTTCATGTTCTACGAATAGTATTAATGTCTGTAATATGCTTTAAGCATGAGAATAATAGTAGAAAAAGAAGAAAAATTTACAAGAATTTTTTTTTTCTGATTTTATTCTTTCTAAGGAGAGCTATGAAGGGACATGGAAAAATGGAATTAAAAGATTTTTAAAAATACAAATTTTATTTCTCAATGTAAGCTCCATCAAGTTCAAGACACTTTTGTAAGTGATGATACCAGCTGTTTAGTCCATCCCTAAGGACCTGGGAATTTAAACATGTCAATGCAGTCTTTTTTACATTATTAACTGAAGAAAAACGGGTGCCTTTTAAAGATTTTTTTTAAGATTAGGAAGCAAAAAGAAATCAGAAGGAGCCAAATCAGGACTGTAAGCTGGATACCTGATGATTTCCCATTGAAACTTTCCCCATATTACTCTTGTTTGATGAGAGGAATGAGCAGGAGCATTGTTGTGGTGAAGAACTCACTAGTGAAGCTTTCTTGGGCGTTTTCAGCTAAAGCTTTGGCTAACTTTCTCCGGACGCTCTCATAATAAGCAGATGTTATCGTTTTTTGGCCCTCCAGAAAGTCAACAAGCGAAATGCCTTGAGCATCCCAAAAAACTGTTGCCATGACCTTTGCTCTTGACTGGTCTGCTTTTGCTTCAACTGGACTACTTCCACCTCTGTATACAGGATATATTATATACATATATAAAATATATATAAAATGTAAGGTTCCCTTCACTCAAGTTCCCCAATCCTACTTCCCTGGAATAGATACCATTAACAGTTTTATAAACTTTCAGACCTTTTTTATTCGCATATAAACATATTTATGTGTGTATATATAAAATATATAGCAAATATATAAATATAAAATATCTATATAGGCACACATTTATTCAACATGAATTTAGTTATTTTAATCTATATCCTTATGCATGTATTTTTATGAACTTGTGATAGTATTTTTGATTGATAGTTTACTAGAAATAGAATTGATAGAGTGAAGGTTATCCACATTTTAAGTGTTACAGGCAAATTGCCTTTGGTTTATACTCCCTCCAACTGTGAATGAGAGTGTCCTTTTCCCCATACTCTTGCCAACATGGGTATTATCAACCATTTCAATTCTTGCCAAATTAAAAAGTGATATCTCCTGGTTTAGTTGCTTTTGGATTATGTTAAAATTTTTATTAAATATTTGTTAAGAATATTTCCTCTCAGGTTAATATTTATTTTTTTAACTTTGTTTATAGTGTTTCTTTCAAAAAATTCATTTTTATTTTATCAAATCTTCAATATTTTTACATGTATTCTTACATGATCCTTAAAACAAATCTATGAAGGTAACAATTACTATCATCATTATACAGATGAACTAATTGAGGTTCATAGAGTTTCAGTGACTTGCTCAAGGAAGAAGGGCTCATATCTAGGCCTATACTGCTAGAAATATACACCACGACAAAGGAAACTGTTGAGAATAGGTGAATAGGATAAGAAGCCACAGAACAAAGGAGGCTTTAGTACCACCTTGTTCCCTTCCAGACTGATTGTTCCTCAGGGCCCAGCCATTGGTCAACAGCCTTTAAGGAGGCTGCACCTTAAGCAGCAGTAATAGTTTGCAATGGCCTCTACGTGGTTCTGGTGATAAGAGGTGTCTGTAACTCCTTTGGCTTGGATTTGACACCCATTTCCCTTCCTCTCCTCTCTCTGTCAACTTCGTTTTATGGGTCTTGGCTCCAATCTTGGTTATTAACTTTGCTTACTGCACAACTTCTGGCTCTGACCATTGGCCATACTTATGGACACATTACTGGCTGAAATCTCAGTGGATCCCCTGGTTCCAGATTAAGGTTTTGGCCCTGGTTTAAGGCCATGGTGCCGATACTGGGTCTCTTAGGTCTTTGTATCAGTGAATGACAGAGAGATGGAGAGTTGGGAAAAATGCAACATAAAAATAACTATTTAAAAATGCCCTCAAAATGTTTAATGAGACGATTTAGCTACTGGATACCAACTATCTGTGAGCAAGAAGGGGAAAGTTGGAAGAGTGTCACATTTCAGTCTTCCGTCTTACTGGAAAGAACTAGTTAAAGGCAGTTTACTCTTTCAGCATGGATTGAAATTATATCAATTCTCCCTTATTGTTCTGTAATCTGGGGGTTGGAGAGGAGCAGAGACACTAGAAGAAACTGGCATATACCTCCTAGCCAATCTGAAATCTAGAAGGCCAAGTAAGACCTGGGTGAGGGAGTTATCAAATAAAAAAGCAAGGTACAGAACATTGTGCATAGTATAATCCTATTATTGTAAAATAAAACACTACCCTAGAATGTTATATTGGTTAGTATTCTAACTCATAAGCAGTAAAAACCAACTCTGGCTGATTGAAGCAGAAAGCCTCCTGATAGGGATTTTAAAGGCAAATTTGCAGAAGTGTTAGACCAGTTTCTTTCCCTGCCCATTTCCTCCAGCCCTGTACTCCTCTACCCTGTACATCACTACCATGAGCTTTCTATAAATCATGGTCCCATCCCCGACCATGGAGAAAAGCCAAATTTTTCTCCCCTATACTTCTCAGAAGATGGAAATTCCTGTCTTATGTTTAATTTTTATTAACAAACACTTCTGTTTTAAAGCACTTGATATACAATATCCCATTTAATCCTTATAACAACCCTGTCTGCAGCTAGGGAATTTGAGACAGAGAGCTTAAGTAAGTTGCCCATGCTCACACAGCTAGTAAGTGACAGAACAGCGGGCTCCAGAGTCTATGCTCTTAACCATCTTAACCGTATGCTGTGCTGTCCTTCTTAGGCAAAAATATGGGTATGGGTGAATGTTTTCTTTAACAATAGGTAACATTTATTATAGCTAACATTTATTGAGTGTTTATTGCATTCCCGAACATGTACTGTGTTCTTTACATGTAAAATATTATTTAATCTTTATGACAGTCTTTTGTGGGAGGTATTATTATCTCTGTTTTACAGATGTAAAACTTGAGGTTTAGAGAGATAAAATAACTTGCTCAAGTTGTACAATCAGTAATGGCAGTACTGGAACTTAAGTATAGATCTGATGCCAGGACCTATGTTAACTATCCTGCTATCCTGATAAAAAAACAAATAACAAAACCCAGCTACATTTAGTCTTCCAAGTAAACCTACAATTAAAAATTCAGATATTGAAAAGCAACTTTCAGAAATTTCTTAGAGTAACAGGAATGAAGACATATCACTTGTGACCTGGTGTGGAAGCAGTGTCTTGTAATGGACAGCATACTGGGCCATGTTTGACACAGGACACTAGGTTTGGAGTTCTAGACCTCCCACCAAGTCATGTGAATTATGTAAGTTAGTTCATCTCTCTGGATCTAAGATTTATCTCTAAAATTAATGCATAGGAGTAGATCCTTTCAAAGGATGTTTCTGATTCCAGTGTTCATCGATTATTGTCATAGGTAGATTACATAAAGGAGATGTTTAACTGTCTGGAAGTTTGCTTTTGCCTCGCTGTCCAGTCTGACATTATGCTGTCTGGGCTTTTTGTGTATTCTTTTCCAATTTAATGGATTCCCTTTGCCATGGCAGACATATTTCCTTCCTGCCCAAGTTTCTCCCACCATCACCACTCTGTTTCTGAAGTATCACCACCTCTTTCTCTCAACATGTGGATTTCTTCTCTGCATGGCTTCCTGCATAGGACCATGCTTTGCTGTAAATCACCACCCCAGTACACAGCCTTCCTTGAGTTCCTGGATTGTCATCTGCACCCGTCAAAAGATACTTAGTTACCTTGAATTCTTTATTGTTGCCCCCTACTTTTTTTCATTTTCTGTAGAATTTTAAACACTATAAGCTTAAAATTTTAAATACACAGTTGACTTTAAACATAGAAATATTTCCCCCAATGTATGCCTCAAGGACATTTTTTTATGCCATATTATGTTCTTATTATGTCTTTAGTGATTTATTTCCCATATTTTACTAGCTTTGTAATAATTATTTCCTTTTTCTTTTACATCGATCCTTATTTTTTAATCCACAGGTTTGTTTTTGGTGTGCATGGGGGAAATTACGTTATATTATTGCCTTTTCTGGCATTTTCCTAATTTTGTTTTTGTTAGGCAGGAAGTATTTTTTAATACATTTCTGGGAGTTGGAATTTTTCTTGTACAATTTCCCTAAGCTTTTATTTTTATTATATCTATATGAGATTCCATGTTGCCATATATTTATATATATAAAATTTATATAAATTTTTGCACCCAACTCTTTTCCCTTTTTCAAAATGACGTGAATTTGTTGTTCCCAGCAAGTAAGTCTACTAAGATAGAAATGCTAATTTATTTGGGTGGACATGCTAGTGTTTTCATTTAAAAAGAGAGAAAAGAAAACTACTGGTACTTATATTAGCCTTTTTCATCACCAAAGTAAATCACTAGTAGATATTTGAAAATGGTCACGATCACCAAGAACTACTTGATGCCAGTGAGGATGAAAGATATATAAAAAGAATAAGCAGGTAGAATATTTCATTTAGACCTCCAGGCATCTGCTGATCCTGAGAATAAAAAGTTCACCACTTTCTTCATGGTAAAATGGACACTTCAATTTTTAAAAAAATCTACTCAGTAAGGGACCTTGCAAGACTCTTGCTGAAATCATTGTGCAGTTCTGAAACTGAAACTTGGATAATGGCCTTTATTGGTGTAAAACAGGGATTGGTAAACTTGGCCTGCAGGCCAAATCTGGCCTGCTGCCTGTTATTGTATAGTCTACAAGCTAAGAATGGTTTTAACATTTTTAAATGGTTGAAAAAAATCTAAAGAAGGATAATATTTCATGACATGTGAAAAGTATATGAAATCCAAATTTCTGTATCCATCAGTTGGAATACAGCCACACTAATTCGTTTACACATTGTCTATAGTGGCTTTTATGCTACAGTGGCAGAGCTGAGTAGTTATAACAAAGCCGGTATGGCTCACAAACCCTAAAATAATTACTGTCTGGCCTTTTACAGAAAAAGAGAGGAGATAAAATTAAAAAGTGGGGAGCACAAATGAGGATAGAGGCAGAATTCCTTTCCTGTTACCTTTTATTTAATTTCCCTATTGTACAGTAAGCTCTATTCCTCTTTCTCTTTCACACATTTCCACCTAATTCCTCGTCCATATTCACGAACACATATTTGTTTGTGAAAGAAAGAAAACTAAAGGTTTTTATTATGAGGGTTTGTAGTTACTCTTAATTTTTTAAATTATATTTTCCTTTATTGTTTTAAACCTGGAGTTTGGGCCATCTGGGAAAGAACTGAGAATCTCAGTATGTAGGCTCTCCACTTGGCAACAGCTAAAATTACTGCTTTGACTAGTCAAGAGGAGTGAGACCAAAAATGAAGCTTTGTTGGCCTGTACTGAGAAATTTGGGCCAGTTCTGACAGTTTGAGTACCATTTTGACCACTGTGCTGGGAATCCTGTTTTGTTCCACTGTACAGACTTTAGGTTAGGGGTTAAACTCCAAACATTCAGTTCTTTGTGAGGAAATAACAACACAAAAAACTAGAGGCTTAGTTTGGAGGAGAAGCTGAAACTGATGCAAATAAGATTTTATTAACTAATTTGGGGAGCATTTGAAGCTTTTCTGAGCTATACAATCCCGCCTTTTTCTCATCTCCACTGGTACTCTGAGAATCAGATCACCTGGGGAAAGCAGATTTAAAAAATTCCAGATGGTGTGTGCGATGCTCCAGCTGTGGAGAATCTCTCCCAGTCAGGCAATCTGCCTTTCTGCTGGAACCCTCTAAAACTGTGCTGCCCATTTGTCATGCTTCTCCAATTGCAGCCTTCTGGATAGCTTCTCTTTGCCTTGTCTGACTCTTCCTTTCCAGTTTTTATCATCCCCCTCCATGAGCTAATGTAGTAACATCTCTTCATTGGCTATAAATCCATAGAAGAACCCAATATAAAATACGGTTTTGTGAAGGAAAATTGGAAAACATCTGTTTTTTTACCCATAAGATTCAGTGTTCACTTGTCTCATATGACGACGTGACTATTTGTGCATGTGTGAAAAAGAAAAGAAACAGGAAGAGGGGAGGGAAAGGCTAGCATTAGGGTGAGCAAGAAAGAATTCATACATGTGTTTTTGCAGCCAGCTGGACAAAATAAGCTCATCTCCATGTCAGCTTGATTAGAATTTGGGTTAATGTTGGGAAAGGTCAGTCTTACTGACTTGAATAACCTTGATGGAGCTACCGAGGAAGTGATTGCTTCTGGATTGGTCCTGGCTGTTGTCTTGATTACAAGCTTTGTCTAGAGTTATTGCCAGCTTATGTTGGCAAGGCCTGAAAGCTTATATGCATTTTTTTGGTCTCCGGGGAGTTCAGGTGGGTTTTCCTTGGGAACTAAGCACTACAGGAAGGTTAAGGGAAGAAGCAGATGGCAGATGAAACCCCATGCTGTTGGCTGCCTTCTGCCCTCATCATGTTTTTCTGTTGTGAATATACTTTCCCTAATTTGCAGAATATTACATACATGAATTACGGAATCTTCCGTTTTAGCTATGTTATGTTCTATAATTGGGTTCAGATAAGGCACATGGGTCACTGATTTTATTTTACTTGGTATTTGGTACCTTTTAAAAACTGGATGGAAAATCACATAAATTGATAGGAACTGAAATTTCCATATTGTCACTTTTAAAAAAATTGAAGTAAAATTTATATATAGTAAAATGCAAACATCTTA
>NW_007743652.1:6213-6680 GCF_000696425.1 Galeopterus variegatus | reverse complement strand
AATTTTGATTATATTAAAATCTAAATCATTATAAAACTAAATTTTAGTTTCTTTAGCACATATGGGGATATTCAGATATTCTGTTTTTGCATGAGTCAATTTTGTTAAATTGTGGGGTTTTTTTTTTTTAAAGGAATTTACTCATTTCATTTAATTTGGCAAATCTACTGGCAGAAAGTCATTCATAATATTTCCTTGTCATCCTTTTAATGTCTGTAGGACCTATAGTGATACTCCTCTTTTATTTGTGATATTGTTAATTTGTGTGTGTGCATATGGATTTTTAAAATCTTTTTTCTTTGTTATTCTTGCTAGGTATTAGTTTTATTAACTCTTTAAAAGAAAAACTTTGGGTTTTGTTAGTTTTCTCTATTGCTTGCTGATTTTTTTTTTTTTTTGGACTGGAAAGGGGATTGCAACCCTCAGCACGGTGTGGCCTGCACCACGCTCAGCCAGTGAGCGCACCG
>NW_007743652.1:5382-5904 GCF_000696425.1 Galeopterus variegatus | reverse complement strand
TGGACATTTAGGTCGGTTCCATGTCTTGGCTATTGTAAGCAGAGCTGCGATGAACATGGGAGTTCAGGTATCCCTTCAACATGATGATTTCCATTCCTCTGGATATGTACTCAGAAGTGAGATTGCTGGGTCATATGAAAGAGCTATCTGTAGTTGTTTGAGAAACCTCCATACTGTTTTCCATAGTGCTTGTACTAATTTACAGTCCCACCAACAGTGCTGGAGAGTTCCCTTCTCTCCACACCCTTGTCAGCATTTATTATTCACTGTCTTTTTGATTATAGCCAGTCTAACTGGGGTGAGATGGTATCTCAATGTAGTTTTAATTTGCATTTCCCTGATGACTAGTGATGTTGAGCATTTTTTTAATGTACCTGTTGGCCATTTGTATGTCTTCCTTTGAAAAATGTCTATTCACCTCCTTTGCCTATTTTTTAATTGGGTTATTTGTTTTTTTACTTTGTAATTGCTTGAGTTCCTTGTATATTATGGATATTAATCCCTTGTTGGATGCATAGTTAG
>NW_007743652.1:0-454 GCF_000696425.1 Galeopterus variegatus | reverse complement strand
ATTAAGAGTATATTTTCCTTTAATTCTTTATGTATTTATAATAGCTGCTTGAAAGTGTTTGCCTACTGAGTCCAACATCTGGGCCATTTTTTTTTTATGGCTTATCATTTTGATCTATTAATCATGTTCTTCACAGAGCAAAATCTTTTAATTTTGATAAAGTAAATATAGTTTATCGATTTTTCTTTTTTTTATTGGTTATGAATATTCATGAGATACAAAGCTGATTGTCACCCCCATGCCCTAGATGTGAAGGCCAGATCCATACTGGCAGCATGCACATTACCACAAATTGTGTTTGTACTGCATGTTCCCCACCCAGTTATCCCTAATCGCCCTCCCCCTTTCCCTTCCCCCCCAATCCACTTTGTAGCCCAAGGAATGTTCTCTCCTTGTGTAAGTCCAATGCACCACTGTGGGCTTTCTTTCCTTCCTTCTTTCTCTCTTAGCTCCC
>NW_007743651.1:0-18442 GCF_000696425.1 Galeopterus variegatus | reverse complement strand
GCCATAATAATCATATACATTGTATATTGACAAAATAAAAATTAAAAAAAAAAAAAAAACGCCTTTCTTATTTTCTGACAGTCTTCTGAGCTCCTGAGAGGATGCATTCTTCTTTTGATTTCTTGCTGAACAGGAAGTTTTGCATTTTACTCTCCCCAACAAGAAAGCAAATACTTTCTTATTGTTTTATTCTCGGCAGCGTTGAAGAAAACCCAGAATTTCTAGAGCTCTGTACTAATATTCCACTGGGTGTCAGCCCTGAGCTGCAATGTAGAAAAAAGTCGGGCAGGACAAGCAAACCAGAGAGTGAGGGATAATAATGTTCAGGGAGATAACAGAAAGTCATCAAAGATCAAAGACTTTGGACCAATAAAACCAAATCAAGTGAAAGAAACCACCTCAGGGGAAAATGGAGATGGCATCACAAGTTTGAACTAAAATTGCCTGAGGTGCTGAGATAAAATTGGTGCAAAAGGATCTGTCCTTCCCCTTTTATCATCACCAAGGTAACACGCTTCCGAGTGGAGCTGAGTGTCTGCCAAGGACAGCTCCGTGCTGGTGGGTGGGCTCCTACCTACTCACTTCCCATTTCACCAGGACTTCAACGTAGAACACAAGATCTGACACTACCCTGCTCTACAAACCCCCAGGCTGGGTTCATCCAAAAGCTCCCCTCTTTGCTTCTGTAACTTAGTGAATTAGGGCTGCTGGAGAGAAGTGCAACGTGGGAACTGGTGTCTTCACGGAAGTCTAATTTCTAATCTCAGAAGCACTCGGTTCAGCATGTCAACACTTTTCCTTGCTGAGAACAGGAGCTCTCCCCAGCCCGCTTCAGCTAGAATCCCACACCGTCTTCGGCTCTCTCCCTTGCTCTCTCTGCAGATGTTGCCTCCAGAGACTATGAAGTCCATGAACCCTCAAATCCTGCCTTCCCCCCCTCACCCTGCACACACACTCTGTCCCCACACAGACTTATCTTCACTTCCCTGTCGCTTACTTCCTGCGCCACCAATCACAGGAAATCAGACAGCTGCCAGCCTGTCTCTTCCAAGTGTCTCCCGGCACTTTGCTCTGTGAATCCATTTCCGTATCTCTATAAATCTGTACTCCTGAGAATGCCAATGTAATGAGATGGAGAAAAATTAAATCCTGTTAGCAAACGGCATGAAAATTCTTCTTGGTGATTTCTTAGAAAAATTCATTCATAAGCCCATTGAGGCTGAAGGTGAGACCCTGACTGTGTAATCCTTTGCTTTAAAGAGGGAGGAAGGAATTGGGGAGATTGAAGGAGGAGCCAGTGGGACAGCAGTGTGTTTTGCATGTAACCCGTCTCCAGGAGCACCTCCAAATTTCCCTAAAGTTCTTCATGAATTGTTGATCCAAGAGATTACTATTAACGTGGACGCATTTATTTGTGTAGAAATTGGCAAAAGGCTGAGATTTGCGTTGTGGTGCCACAGGATGAAGCTGAGACTGCAGGTATAGATATGGGAGTGGACACAGTGTGAGGGAACAAGCTCTCAGAAATTCCCTGAAATCGTGGAAGGGACCTCAGACTGGCTTTGGAACCAGGTTTACCAACAACAGACATTAACTTGCTCCAGGTTCTTCCATTCCAGACAATAGCCTCTCTACCCCGAGACCTGCGAAGCTCCTTTCCATTTTCTCCTTCCCTCCTTATAGAACCTTCTTGAAAGCATGGTCTACACTTGTGGAGGCTGCTTCAACACCTATCATTAATTTTTCAGCCCTCTGCCGTCTAGTAACTGCTCTCACCAAGGTCCTCATTAGGGGCATTCTCCGCATTATCTCACAGGACATCTCTTCATTAGGCACTGTTGTTAACTTTCGTGTATCTCCCATTCGGTTCTCTGACCTTTCCAATTGCCTTTGCCGTGGGCAGTGAAAAACATTCTGAGAATAATCTAAGAATATTCTGAGAATAAAAGAAACAGAGTTGTTTGAAGGCCAAACTGCAGTACAAAAAGAGAAGGTGATATTGTGAGAGAGAAGATGTGGGTGTTCAGAGACAGGAAGAAATAATATTACAAAAATGAAACTCTATTTGTGTAATTTAATAAAAGGTAAAATAGTTCCTTGAGAGGAAAAAATAACAGGAAGCACTGTGCTACATAAATTCTACTTGAAATGTGTTTATGCAGCCATTTATCATAATATGTCTGGATCGGTGAAACACAAACAGTGCTCTTTTTATTAGCTGTAGTAGGTTACAGTGTCACAGGCATTCAGATTATGTTCACATTACATTCTAACAGGAAAATCAATCAGTTCACTAGATGGGCTTTAGCAATAAAACAGTAGAGATTTCCAGACATAAAGTTTACCTGGTTTGTTGCAGCAGGTTTTCTTTCCATGTAGACCCTTTTTTGGAATGCTTTGTCCTTACTCAGCTTTTATTCATGTGACTATGCTACTGCTGTAATCCTACCTATCTTTTATTCATGTGACTATGCTACTGCTGTAATCCAACCCAGAATTTAGGATTAAAAGAAGGATTGTGGACTATGAACATCTTAGACTATGTTCAAGTAAATGAAGCAGGAGATCTGCCAGAACAACTGAAGTACAGCATTGTTGCACCTGTTCTATAGCCCCGTGCTATCCAATATGTTTGCCATAACCACATGTGGCTATTTATATATAAATATACATTTATTAGAATTAAATAAAATTTAAAGCTTAATTTCCACATTATACTAGCCACCTTTCAAGCGTTCAGTTGCCACGTGTGACTAGTCACTAGTTCATTGGACAGTCAGGTGAAGAGTACTTCCATCATTGCAGAAAATTCTATTGGACAACATTTCACACACACACACATACACACACACCATAGTCATCAGTTAAGCACCATCAGAATAGCATTCAAGTATAATTTCTATGTCAGCGCAGGAGCCATAAACCAAACTTTAACCTCCAATCCTAGTTGTAATTAATTTGATTGTCAGGTTGTCTTATTAAACTACTATGTATTATTAAGATGATTTCCCCCCCAGGTGTATGTCGGTCATCGGTCACTGAATTGAGTTACTAAGGGATGTTATAACATCTCCTTCTATTAAAGAATAATTTGAATACTGCCCCTCTTGGAAGCTGGTAAATGGAATTATAAATTCAGGCAACTCCTGCATTTGTTTTGCTGAAATTAAAAGATTTATACATTTAGCAAAACTCACAGTCTCCATAAACAGTGCCAGCATATTTGTACATACTACATCCTCATATGTCAGGTCCCAGCTGTGCTGTTAACTAGGTAAGTCACTTTACTTCCCAGAGGCTCAGTTTCTTTGACTATAAAAGGAAATCATAATATCAATGTCACAGATTTGTTATAAAGATTAAACGGGATACTGTGTAGGAAAGTGTAGCCCTCATGGAAGTGAGCAAGGAATGGTTAAACAGTGACGTCTGTGGTTGCAAGCCAGGTGGAGTGTTAAAGATTTTAATAAACTGCACCTCAATCTAGCAATTGCTTCTGCCACCAAAGAGCCAGAGGCTTGCAGGAAATCCCCCCACCACCACCACCACTGAGAGTGCAGAGCAGAGACACAATTCAAAAATAATCATGGGTAGAATGCATTTTGTGAAAATATGATTTTGTGATCTTAAAAAGCTGCCTGTGAAGAGATACAAGGGTACTTCAAAAAGTTCATGGAATTGAAAGATAATATGAGTCTTTTCATGAACTTTTTAAAGTACACTCATACTTGTACACCCATGCTCCTAGCAGCATTATTCACAATAGCAAAAGGTGGAAACAACCCAAATGTCCCATTGACAGAGAAATGGATAAACAGAATGTGCTATAGACATACAATGGAATATTATTCAATCTTAAAAAGGAAGGAAATTCTTATACACTCCATAACATGAATGAACCTTAAGGCCATTATGGTAAGTGAAATAAACCAGTCACGGAGGACAACTATTGTATGATTCCACTTATATGAAGCTCCTAGAGTAGTTGAATTCATAGAGACAAAAAGCAGAATGGAGTTGCCAGAAGCTGGGGGGAGGAGGGAATGGGGAATGTTGTTTTTTGGGTACAGTTTCAGTTTCACAAGATGAAGAGTTCTGGAGATTGGTTGTACAACGATGTGAATGCACTTAACACTGCCGAAGTGTGCACTTAGAAATGATTAAGATGGTTAATTTTATATTATGTGGTTTTTACCACAATTTTTTAAAAACTGCACATTATATTTATTACTATAAGGGTGGCAGACTTCATTTTGGGGAAAGACTGTTCTTTTATTTTCAGGTGGAGGAGACACTTTGATAAGCTATAATTATGCACAGCAGGGCTCAGAATCCTGCTCTGATGATAATACAAAAACCTCTTTTCATTATGGATAGAACATTGCTGAGCAGTGTCATGTTGGAGCCTAAGGCAAAAGGGCAAATATGTGCCCCTCCCTATGTACACAAACAAAATGCCCTTCCATAGTTAGTTTGAGCCAAGTGGAAAAAGTTAATATAAGCTCTACAATTTAAAAAAATGACTATATATGAAGCTCTGGATTGCCCAGTCTGTTCACAGACTGTTCACAGGCCATCGTCACCCCTCATAAACCCATCTGGTCTTCTGAGCCCAGGAATCTTGAGTTGGTAGATAACTGTTCTTTCCAGCACAATAACAGAGTAGTCAAACAAACAACAGCCTGTCTTTATTTAAACTTTTAATATTTTGTTTATCATGTATGTTTTTGCATTAATTTTGATTTTTTAAATATTGGATTAATATATCATTGCTCTTGATAACTGAGTTTTTTGATGCTCCCTTATATGTATATCTTAGTACCTCCTTGCCTTACCTTCACCCCAGCCCTGTGCTGAAAGATTATCATGAGGTTAAGTTCAATTCTCCTATGGCTGGAGCTAAGAAGAAAAGATGATGGAGCTCTGGACCTTAGGCAAAGGAGAAGGTCAAGGGAACTCCTGTCTGTGCAAGGGGAGAGCAGACCCAGTACTATTGTCTGAATGTTTGTGTCCCCCAAAATTCGTTATGTTGAAACCCTAACCCCCAAGGTGATGGTATTAGGAAGTAGAGCTTTTGGGAGGTAATTAGATCATGAGAGTGGAGCCTTCATGAAGGGATTAGCACCCATATAAAAGAGACCACAGAGAGCTCCCTTGTCCCTTCTGCCATGTGAGAACACAGAAGATGGTCATCTATGAACCTGTAAATGAGCCTTCACCAGATACTGATCTTGGGCCCAGCCTCCAGAACTGTGAGAAATAAATGTTTGTTGTTTATAAGCCACCCAGTTTATGATATTTTTGTTATAGCAGCTGGAATGGACTAAGACACCCAGTAACTTGAAGACACTGGTAAGAGCAGGAGAAAGCAGAAAGGAGGATGACCAGATACAGCCCATGTCTGAACAGCTTCAGTAGCAACAGGATCCGAGGACCAACCCTGGGCACAGGCTTTCCTTTCTACATTGTAGTTTTTTTTACTTTAAGCCTTCAACAAAGTTTGTTAAATACTACAGTGATTCTCTGGCAGATGAAGAAAGAAAACAATGACCACAAGAGGGACAAATTGGCCTAGAGAAAGCTGTAATAGCAAGAAAAATAGTTACTTCATTGAACAGATATACTTGTATATAAGAAAAGAGAGGGCCGACCCCGTGGCTCACTCGGGAGAGTACAGCGCTGGGAGCACAGCAGCACTCCCGCCGCAGTTTCAGATCCTATATAGGGATGGCCAGTGTGCTCACTGGCTGAGCACAGTGTGGGCAACACCAAGCCAAGGCTTGCAATCCCCTTACCGGTCACAAAAAAGGACAAAAAAAAAATAAAATAAGAGAGAGAAATAACTTAATATTGTTCAAGTCACATGCATGTGCTCTATGCTCCCTTGCCACTGATTAAAATTTCAAGTCTTTCAGGCCCAGACTTATGCAGAGATGCAGAATCTGATGATAAAACAACACACTGTGGTCATTAGACAAGTAAGTCAATCAAGATCTGGAATGAAGGAAGAGACAGGCCAAATAGAAGGAAAAAGAAATTACTGGTATTTATAAAACCAGATAAAATAGTTGATACAGTAGTTTCCCCTTTTCCACCTGGGATATATTCCAAGACTCCCACTGGATGCCTGAAGCCACAGATAGTAACAATCCCTATATGTACTATGTTTTTTCCTATACACACTGTATTAGTCCATTTTGTGTTGCTATAATAGAATACCTGAGACTGGGTAATTTTTAAAGAAGAGAGGTTTATTTGGCTTACGATCCTGGGACAGCGGCATCTGGTGTGGGCCTCAGGCTGCTTCTACTCATGGCAGAAAGTGGCAGGCAGCCAGTGATACAAGTAGATCACATGGTGAGAGGAAGCAAGAGAGAGAGAGGGGAGGTGCCAGGGTCTTTTAAACAACCAACTCTCATGGGAACTAATAGAGCAAAATCTCACTCAGGCCCCCCTCCCCCAGGGAGAGCATTAATCCATTCATGAGGGATCCACCCCCATGACTCAAACAGCTTCCAGCACTGCCACATTGGGGATCAGATTTCCACATGAGTTTTGGCAGGGACAACATGTCCAAACTCTATCACACATATATGTATGATAAAATTTAATTTATAAGTTAGGCACAGTAAGAGATTAACAACAATAACTAACCATAAGATAAAATAGTTATAACAATATGCCAGCATCACTGCTCTAGCACTTTGGGGCCATCATTCAGTAAAATAAGGGTGACTTGAGCACAAGCACTGCAATCCCACAGCAGTCTACCTGATAACAAGAAGGCTACTCAGTGACCAATGCGTTGGCAGCGTAGACGGTGTGGATATGCTGAAGAAAGGGCAGGATGGAGCAGGACAGTGAAAGATTTTATTTTATGCATTTAAAACATTTATTTATGCATGCAATTTAAAACATGAATTGTTTACTTCCAGGATTTTTCATTTAATATTTTTGGACCACAGTTGACCATGGGTAACTGAAACGACAGAAAGTGAAACCATGAATATGGGTGGACTACTGTATCTGGAATCATATCTTAAATGAAAAATCATATGGTATTTGAAAGGTAAGAACAAGGCAGCATCTAAAACAGCAACGTCAGATTGATGTGAATTGGAGCATATTTACAGTTCTTCAGTTTCCACAGGCCAGCATGCTAAGAGTAACTGAAAGACTGGGTGCCTTTACTAGAAATGCATGCATTTTGCTAGAAATGGATGCCTTTACTGAGACTGTATATTAAATTAAAAACACCAGAAAAGTCAGTCAAATATTGAGTAAATGTTTTGGCATTTAAATTGTGTTTCTGAACTTCAGGTAATCAATGTCAGTGGAAAAAAAGATCTGCATGAGACAAACTGTACCTACTGTACCTGGAAGAAAGTCATCATGGGCAGACTACAGCAGGTAGAGCACATATGCCATGACCTAAAATTCACTTACAGGAATTTTCACAAGTTCAAAGATACTTAGTGGAAATTAAAGATTGCTATAAGTATTGCTTAGGCCCCTTAAAACAGAAAGAGTAGATCACTTCCACATGTCCAGAAGGGGAACAGTGGAGAAGCTGGAAGCAGTGGAGAAGCTGAGCAGAGCGATGTGAAGTGAGGAGTGAAAGGCAATACTGTACCTCCACGAACGTATGTGTGCTCCCTGAGAACCTAGAATGGGGTCCCAGATCCTGGCTCTGTGAATGTTAAAGTGAAAAGTGGTAATGGGTATTGGAGATCCCAATGGAAGAGTAATCATTGTAGGACAGACCCGCCTGCAGTGTATGAGAGGATAAACAGACAACACAGATCCTGGACAACGAACAGATCGTCAACAACCAACAATAAGCCGGGAGCCAGGACTTAGAACAGAATACGACAAAGCACAGATGATTTGCCTGCAACTGAGATTTGCCTTGAAATGTATTTTCTCTATATTTATATTCTTTGCATATGTACCTACTATGAGAACGATATCATATAACTTAGCTGTGCCCCACAGAAAAGAATGGGGATTTCTCACTGGAATGACACTGCCTATAATTTTTGATATATACATTTATGCTTAAGTGTTTAGCAAATTGTACCTAGTTCTTTCATAATGTGTTTTCAGTTACTATCAATAAATGACAGTAAAATAAAATTCATAATATTCTGAATTAAAGAGTCCCTCCGGAGAATGCTAAAAATGATACACCCAGCTGATAGCAAATTCTACTGGGTTGGATTAGGCTAGAATAAGAGGACTAAAGAAACCGTACCTGACCTAAGTGCCAGCTACTTGAATCAGAATCATTTGAAGTGGTTGTTAGAAACGCAAATCCCTAGGTCCTTTCCCAGACCCCCTGAATCTCGATTTAGGAATCTGCCTGTCAGCAACTTTCCTAGGTGGTTCCTAGACAAACACTGGGTGGAGTTTGTACTTTATAGCATATAAATGAGGACATCCCCAGTAAGAGAGGTCATTGAGGTCCAAGATATCTGCTCTTCTAAAAGGGTCGATTTAGGAATCTGCCTGTCAGCAACTTTCCTAGGTGGTTCCTAGACAAACACTGGGTGGAGCTTGTACTTTATAGCATATAATTGAGGGCATCCCCAGTAAGAGAGGTCCTTGAGGTCCGAGATTTCTGCTCTTCTAAAAGGGTGGGAGGGGAGCCTCCATCCTGGATCCTGACCCTATAGGCTCCATCAGTCCCACAGCTGGCCTTTGAGGACCAGATGACACCTGCCCCCTTGAGCCAAACCCAGGATTTTCCCAAATAGGTGAAAAAACACAGGCTGCCACCAGTTCCTGTGGTATAGCTAGATGGACACCCCAAAACTTCCGTTTTTCAGACTGTAACCCCACCCTCCAAGGAAATTCATGGGCAATGTCCTAGGCAAATTCTCCTCCCCACTCTGCCATCTTGCAGAATGGAAACTCCCTCTGAGATGCCAAACACCCCTACAGGTGTATAGCAGGAATGTTTGGGGACAGAAAGAACCACTTCAAATGTTGGGGAACAGGACTTATTTCTGGGTTTGTTCTTTAGCATAGATGTAACAGGGGCATCTAATTAACCACCCAAGGACTTTTTTTCTGTGCCCTTGAGAACTGCTGCCCTGCATCCCAAACATATGAAACTTAGAACAAATGTGTGTTGAATGTTTTTATATTAAAGGAAATAAACTCTTTAGTTGAAAATAAACAAATAATAATATACCAATGTCAGTTCCTTAATTTTGACAAACATTCCATGGGAATGTAAGATGTTAACAATGAGGGAAATTGGGTGAGAGGTATATGAGAACTCTCTGTACTTGCTTTGCAATTTTAAATCTGAAATTATCCCAAAGGAAAAAGTTTATTAAAAATAAATAAACAAATGAAGAACCTTTCCTGTAGCAGATCCCCCAGGTGGGTATGTCTCAGATCCCACCTCTTCTTCTGGCTCCGAGCTCTGGCCTCTCAAGCAGAGGATCAGCCTCCATGAGTTGGAGAGTCTCTCACTTCATCATCCCTCGGGATGGGGCTTTGGCTCTGGCTTTCCTTCCCTAGTGGGACTTTTTATATGTAGGCTCTGCTACACAACATATCCAGGCTGCTGCTTCCAGCCCCTATCCCCCCTGGAGTTCCATCCCCTGGGAAATTATTTCCATCTAGTTAAGACCATAAGATTGAAGTCATGTGGAATTGATTTACCTACATCCAAGATTTATCTTGAAATGTATTTCTCCTTTATTTATATTTTTTGCAAACAGATCTACTATGAGAATCATACAATATAAGGTACTGTGGGGAGGAGGGGTTAAAGAAACAAAACTCTTTGGGCTCATCAACCTTACTTGAAATATTTCTTAAAAGCACACTTTAATATTTTTTTTTTTGAGAATGGATTTTAAAAATTGTACTCCACCATGCATATTTTCAGAGGTAGCTAGTAAAAGGAGCAATTTTTTATTTTATGGTGAGTGTTGGGTCCTTTTAAAATTCCCTGTTAAAAGAATAAGAAGGAAGGAGGGGGAAATCTTCTCTTTGTGAGGAAACTCTGAATGAAAGAAAAGCATTGTGTGAGGCTAAAGAAAAACTTCATTTGGGAAAGATTCTAATTGCATTCTTCCATATTGTGCTGGAGAAGCTGACAACCTATATTTTACTGCTCAAAAAAGAAAATACAAGGCTCAACTTGTTTCTGATACAGAACTTAGGAGCTTCGAAGAGAATAAGTGGAATAAAATGTCTCCTTTTTTGTTCTTTCAAAACTGTTAACCCATTGTTTTTTGGAAACAATTGTGTGGCATGCAGAATCTAGGAACACGGGAACCGACCATTTATTTATCTAATGTATTAAACACACTGTGCTTGCCTCGAGCTGTGCCAGGCACAGCCTCTGCCAATACAGTGTTGGATCTGGAACTCTGACATATGTTAAAATAGCTCCAGTGTAAGGCAGTCATTCTTAATCAAGAGGGATTTTGTCCCCTCTTCCCCCTGCCAACATTTTGCTATGTCTAAAGGCATTTGGCAATGTCTATGATTGTGACAACTCTGGGGACAGAGATAGAAATGAGGCTACTGGCATGTAATAGGTAGAGGCCAGGAATGCAGCTAAACATCCTGCAATGCACAGGACAGTTCCCAACAACAAAGAAGAAGCACTCCCATGTGGGTGCTCTGCTCACCCTTCTTTGGCTCTGACACCCCATACTGACTTGCTACTGGTGCTTCCAAAGTCAGATGTGGGTGTCCTCCTCACACAGGCTGCAATACTTCTTAATGGGCTGCTGACACCTATCCCACTCTGCCATTCCTAATGACTTTGGACTGCATTATTCAGGAAGAAAGGAAGAAAAGAAAGTAGGCATGAATCAATCACAGTATCATTCAGACAATTTAGAGCATAAGTAAATCTATTTTTTAGCTCTTTAGGACAACCTAAAAGGTTTTTCACAATCCGGCCCAGTCTACTTAAACTAGAGTCAATAGAGTATGTTGTAAGAGTGAACTCGGTGTACAGGTAAGTGTATACTTTCAAGTTATAAGAGGAAGTCTTCACTGAAAATGCCACTGTGAAGCAGAATATTTCTTTTCACCAATATATGACTGTGTAAAAAGAAATCTCTACTTATTGAAATCAACATGATATTTAGTATCCGAGGTAAAGTTTTTTTGGTTTTTTGTTTGTTTTAAATAAAATCTCCTACAGGGTTGTCGGGTTAGCTCAGTTGGCTAAAACACAGCCTTGTAACATCAAGGTTAGGGTTCAGTTCCTTGTAGCAGCAAGCTCCCCTTTCCCTCAAAAAATCTCCTACCATGATCCTTGAGTTCAAATCAAAGTAAGAAATGGATGAGCCTTGCCAAGGAGATTTATAATGTTGTGGAGGAGCAGTTGGATAGAAAGTCTCTCTCCTTCAGAATGAATTGCAATATGAGGTAAAGCCACATTGAAAAGAAAAATAGTGTTAAAGAGTCTCAAAGCATTACTGAAAAATGAAAAACATTACTACAGTGGAAAGGTATTGGAAAAAAGAATTCAGAAAACAAGTGCTAACATGTGACTACTTCAAGATAACGTATATGATAATTTATGGCAGTGGTGGCAGAGTCTATACACATGTAGACTGAGAAAGAAATAAAGATACATGCTTACATGTAAAAAAAGAAAGAAAGAAAGATACATACTCGAAAATGCACAGAAACTGAATATTTTGAACATTTGCTTCCTCAATCTGAGACACAACACTAAAAGTAACAGTTGTTTTTCTGTCTATCACAATAAAAAACAAAATAGAGCAGAAAGAGAAAAGTAGCAAATTATAAATAAACCAACCACCCAGATTATAAATTCATTATTAATATTTTGCTATGTTTCCTTCAGATTACATTGTTTGTTTGTTTTGAAAAAGGGGTCATACTAAACATACTGTTTATATCTTGAATTTTTCACAGTGACATGTCACAAACATTTTTCCATGACAGTGGATATTCAATGACATCATAATTTTAGTGGCTATATAATATTTTGTTGTATAAATACACCATAATTTATTTAATCAATTTTCTATTGTTGGATATTTAAATGGTTTCCAATTTTGGATATTAGAAATGGTGTTATAATAAACATCTGTACATAAATTTTTGCTCATATCTGTTTTCTTCGGAATAAACTTTCACAAGTGGAAATTGAGTTGGTGGAGCAAGTAGTATTGTACAAAATTATGTTAATATCATCATTTTAATTACACATGAATCAATAGGGTATATACAAAAGAGTAGTATACTTTCATGAAATATTTGCTTTGTTAGCATTTTAGTTGAATTGTGTGCTTAACAATCTCTAGGAAAACTAAAGAACAAACCATCCCCCAATAGTGTCAGAAAAACAGAATTACTACTTTGGTGCTGGTTCCAAGGACCTCCCTTGGCTTTTGTGGTACTAAAGAAATTATTGCCTCATATCACACTGGCAAAGCAAACAGTAAAATATTTATTTTGGAATAGCTGCTTTCTATCTGACAAGGATTTGGAATGTTAAAACCTTTTCAAAATATACCAGAACCACAAAATACAATAATCATTGAATTAAGAATTAACTGGGACTTTCTCTATCCTCACTGCTTGATCAATTTTTTAAGAAGAAAAAAAATGTGCTACATGGAGTACAATTAACTATTAGTTTTGACTAATTTGAAAATGTACTGTTGCTTAGAAGGTAGACTGGACCAGATGACCTGTTGAGATTCTTTCCAGCTCAGTAATTCCAACTTTTACATTCAATGAGCTTTAACTTGGAGGACTTATCACCCATTGCTCAACCAAGACTTTTCCTCATTAGCACATTTTCTTTATGCTTTAATTTTCCTCTTATACTCACAGAGGGTGTCTGCCAACTCTCCATTGGTGTAATTATGGCAATGTTTTTACATGGGCATTAATCTAACAATGAAGGAGACAAAGGAGCAGAAGGCCAAGTTCAGTAATGCTTATACAGTCACGAACATGGTACACTCCTAGAGCATTAAAAAAGAATTAAGTCTTCATTTTAAATCTGATGTAATGTGATATACTTGAGAGTACAAGGAAATTGCTCCAATGCTTAAGCCCCAAAATGTAATGGAAAGTCAGTGCTCTTTTTCGCACAAAACCTTCTACGTGAAAGATTTTTTAAAATGGTCACAATATTATGTATTATTTATCCTCTCTAGTTTACCAAACTACAATTTTGTAATTTATTTATTTATTTTGTTTTATTTTATTTTATTTTATTTTTATTTATTTATTTATTTTTTCGAGAAGCCCTAACTTCTTCCCCGTCCCCCATCCTTTGCACTCTGGAAATTCGTGTAACTTAAAATTGAAAATTTTGCTTTTTTTTTTTTTCATTTGCCACATACATAACTTAACTGTTTATACTATTATCATTAAACATAAATACACGATTGTTGAGAGAAAAATTAAATGCATTCACTGTGAATTGATTTTATTTGCCTCAGACATAACAATTACAATTCCTTGAAGTTGATATGACAAGTGAACAGAAAGGACATTGTTGGTAGGGAGGGGGGAAAGGGAGGTGGGAGGGAGGTTTCGGTAAGTGGCCACAATAATCAACCACATTGTATATTGACAAAATAAAATAAAATTTGGAAGAAAAAAAAATCACTAAAAAGTAATAATAATAATAATAACAATAATTTTGTAATTTAACCAAAATTTTTATTTTCTATCTGAGTCTATTACTCTAACATACTCTGTAAATGATTTATGTTCATTCGTTCAGTTATTCAGTTTCTGCTGGTTGTTGTGTGTGTGTGTGTGTGTGTGTGTGTGTGTGTGTGTGTGTGTTTGTGCATGTATGTGTGTGGGTTGGTGTGAGAGAGAGAGAGACAGAGAAAGAGAATCTATGTCAATCAGTATAATGATCACCTGCCGGTTGACTCCCCTGTATCCATGCCCCACTTAACCTTTCCCAACAGTCTCCACATCCATTGAAGATTAATTGCCACCCTACCCCCAACTATCCCATTTCAGGGATGAAACAAATGGCATGTACTGGACCAAAGAGAGTGTTTTCTTGCCCGACTACAAAAATTAGATCAGGCATGAGTCTAATTGAAGAGTGAATTTCAAGATTTTTGGTGGCAATTCTGGAACACTTATTTCTTTCTTTATGCATATTGTGAGATTTGGATGTAAAGTTAGGATAGCTATCGTCACTTTGCCAACACACAAAGGAGGGAAAACTGAGAAAACTAAGGAGAAATTTAACCCTTAGTTTTGTTCCATACCTGAAGGAATAACTTGATTGTTCCATACCTGAAGGAATAACTTCATTCAGTTGTGTAAGGCAGTTTGGATTATGCTGCAGTTACTTGCAACTGAAAATGTCCTAACTGATGTCAGATCTCAAAAGCAGATATGGCCTTGGGAAGCATGAAAGAAGCCAAATGGTTCTGGCCTTCTCTAAGAACTTCTTGATTTAGAAAAAGACTCTAGGAAAAGTGTAGAGAGGAGAGATCAATTCACATATGTAGTTTCATCCATCTTACTGGTTTTTTTCTTAGTTGTTCTATCCATTATTGAGGTACATTTAAGTCTCCAACAACAATTCCAGATTTGTCTATTTGTGCCTTTACTTCCATTAGATTTTTGCTTCACATATTTTGAAGCTCTGTTTTGGGAACATACAGCTTTATAATGGTTATATTTTACTGATTTCTTGACTTTTTTTTATTATGAAGTATCCCTCTTTGTCTCTTTAATATTTCCTGTATTAAAGTCTATTTTGTCTAGTATTAATAGACTCGATTTAGCTTTCTGTAGTTTTCATGGTACATATTTTCTTATCCTTTTACTTTTAATCTGTTTGTGTCTTTGCATTTAAAGTGCATCCCTTGTAGACACATTGTAATTGATTCTTGATTTTTAATTCAGTCTGACCATCTCTGCCTTTTGATTGTTTAGTTCATTTGCACTTAATGTTACAAAGAAAGAGTTAACACAGCAGATATGTTTTATTCAGTTCTTGCTTATTTCTGTAGCTATGGCAGTGACTTTTGGTCAAATGCTGAAAACTAAATTACTTTAATGTTTACATAGATAGCAGGTAATGATATTATTCTATACACCCAAAGTAGTGGGTCAAGATGAACCAGGTGGTCATCAGGTTTAAAGTAAACATGAAGATTCATGATGTGCACCTGGTATCTGATGTGAGGTCTGCACCGTGGCTGCTGATGTGGCAGTTATGTGTTAATGAGACCAGCTCTCTTTAAGAACTTCGGACTTCAAGACCCAAGTTGGCTTCCCTGGACAGAGAAATATTGCATATGTCTCTGCAATGTGAAGCTGAAGAGAAGACCACACAAGTGAGATGCACAGAAAGAGGGAAGACTCAGAAGCCTACGTATGACCTCTCTAGCCTTTGTCCATGTCTATATTTTTCTTGTTATTCCTGCACTGTACTCTTTGCTGTTGTAAATGTCAGCATCAGTTTGACTTTATGCTGAATTGTGTAAGTCCTCAAGTAGATCATTCCTGAGATGAATGTAATTATTGAGATGGTTGTATTTAGGTCTGCCATTCTGCTATTTATTTATTAATTATCTCAGCTAACTTTGTTCCTCTTTTCCTCTTTTCATGCCTTGATTTGTGTTAAACAACTATTATTTTATTTCATTATTTAATTTGTTTTTTTTTAAGTTTCCATTCTTCTCTTGAGACTTCCTATCTGTTTACTACCCCTCATATTTTCCTGTTATTCTTAGAATATATTTTCTTTTAATCCTTGAAACATTTTAATAATAGCTGCTTTGAAGTGTTTTATGCTAAATCCAACATTTGGGTTCTCTTGGAGTCAGTTTCTACTGATTCCCTTTTTGCCTATGTATGGGTCACACTTTGCTGTTTCTTTGAATGTTGAGTAAATTTTGGTTGAAAACTCATTATTGTAGACATGTAGTGGCTTCAGAGTGTTTTTCTGAAGATTATCAATCTTTAGTTCTATTAGGCAGTTGGAAGTTAACTTGCCTGGAATCAAATTGCAAACTTTGTCTTCCCTACTCTTATTTAACTGCTAATATCTCTGCTCTATTTTTATAGCGTCCAACTACCACTTGTTAAAAATTCTGGCCCTGTGGGAGGTCTCCTTTTATCCTGCATAATATTAGTCAACCAAATATGTGGACAGAGAGTAAAGTCTGATTTTATGACCTCAGTATGATTTCTTTTCTTCTAAAGACTCCTCCCAACTTTCCAACTTCTTATCTTTCAAGAATAAATTTCTTTCTGGTCTCTGCCTGCTTTTTTAGTACGTTCCCTAGGTCTCCTCCAGGCATGCATAGAATAGCTGGTAAATTGATCCAAGGAGTTTTTAATTTGATATAGTATTTTTCTGTTCTAGAATGTCCACTTGATTCTTTTGCTATCAGTTCTAATTCTCTTCTAAAATTTTTCATCTTTTTATTCTTTTTATGCATTTCCTTCTATTTTTATGTATTAATCATGATTGCTTTAAAATCACTGTCTGCTAACTTCAACATCTGAATTATTCACAGGTCTATTTCTATTGTTTGTTTTTCTCTTGATCTTTAAGTTACATTTTCCTGTCTTTTCACTTATCTAGTAATTTTGATTGTATTCTGGATGATATGTATGAAAGAATCATAGAGGCTCCAGATGACATCATCCTCCAAAGTGATTTCCCTTTTCTTCTTCAAATAGGGTGAGATGTTGAGTACATCAATCCAACCAGGGATTGGGCTGGATTGGGGCCACACCAGAATTTCAGCAAGCTAGGTCTGTTCCTTAGACTTGGTCCTCCAAGACTTTTGATCGAGAGTCTGGCAGTCTTTGTCTCCTTAGTTCTGAAAGAGAACAGTACACTCCATCCTTGCTCTTTGGAGATTCTGAGCTTATCTATTTAGCTGCCTCCTCCCTAAAGCTTCAAATATGACAGATGTCTTGAGGGGGAGTCCAGCTATGTATTTGCAGCAGGCCCTCTCCCTCTAGCAGGAGTTTGTCTCCTAGGCAACACAGAACTATAGAAGAATTAATTCTGCTTTTCCAAACCCAGCCTCTCAGCTTTCTTCACATAATCCCAGAACTCAACTAATGTCTCATGGTGAAGCCAGACACATTTGCAGCTCCTCAAATTTCCAATATGTCATGCCAGCCTTTCACAAAGCTTTGCTGGTTTCTCTTTCCTCCTGCAGAGTCCCCCTGTATAGCTAAGCCTGATCCTTCCTCAGTGCCTAGAATCAACAAATGCCCTAATGAAGAAAACAGCAGTAAGCTAATGATTATCAGCTTATTTCAGAAGGGCTCCTCCCCTCTGGAATTTCAATTCATCTAGTCGGCATTGCTCTCACAGCTCTTTGGTGTCTGAAAAAATGTGATTTTTATAATTTATTCAGTTTTCTGGCCACTGCATGGGAGCATTATGCTGCCATGACCTATTTCATCCTACTTGAAGGTGGAAAGCTGCTTGTAGGTAACATCTTAATCAAATTGGTATTTAGTGCAGTGACACAAGAAATGGTCTTGAAATTAGACCCTACTAGCTATGCAACCTTAGAAAATTCACTTAATATGTCTTAGGGATAATAATGGCTACTTCTCTGGGTTTTTAGATGGATTAAGTGAAATAATATTTATATAAAGCACTTCTAAGATGCAAAGTGCTTTAAATAAAAGGCAGACTTTTTAAATTTAATCATTCATTCAAAGACACTTATTGAATACTTAATATATTCTGGACACTTTGCTAGGAGATGGGTGGGAAAAATGAATGACTAAGACCTAGAAGACATGATCTCACAAGAAGCTCACAATTCTAGTGGGGAAGAGGAATATGCACTTAAATAACAGCATTATATTGTACAATTGTGGACCTAGGTATAAGGTAAATGGCCACATAGAAAAAGGAGTAATTTATTATACTTGGATAGGGTAGAGAAATTGTGGAACATTTCCAAGAGAAAGTCAGGTTTTAGCCAAATCTAAGGGATCTACAAGTGAAAATTAACCCATTATCGTAGAAACTATCAGTTGTCCATCTCTTCTGTGGAACAGATGGATTTATTCTCCATCTGTTCCTTGGATAGGGTAGAGAAATTGTGGAACATTTCCAAGAGAAAGTCAGGTTTTAGCCAAATCTATGGGATCTACAAGTGAAAATTAACCCATTATCGTAGAAACTATCAGTTGTCCATCTCTTCTGTGGAACAGATGGATTTATTCTCCATCTGTTCCACAGAAGAGAGTCACAGTTGGACAAATGCTACACAGCTAGAGAATCTAATCTCATCCTCCCTTGCATGTGGGTATGATATAGATATATCTAAATTCTCACTTAGATGAAAATAAGTGAAACTTGCCACATGTGGATCTTGGCCTTAAAACCTTGTGTATATAGGCCGGCCCGTGGCTCACTCGGTAGAGTGCGGTGCTGATAACACCAAGGCCACGG
>NW_007743650.1:3634-18444 GCF_000696425.1 Galeopterus variegatus | reverse complement strand
TATTTTAGGGCAAAACATTTTTAATAGGTAGGAGTCCTTCTGTTTCTGGCCATGATGTTTTCGCCACCCTCCAAAAACACCTAAGAGAATTACATAATATATAAATTGATAGCTTTTAGACAGTAGATATCTGGCAGCGAAGGACTGGGCTCTCTGAGAGACAGAAAATAAAAAATATAAGACCTGTGAATACCTCCGTTTACTGCCTGGAGAAAGTATTCAGGGCACAGCCAAAAGAGTTGCCAGGTTGAAGGAGTAGGAAAAAATATTTGAAGAAATAGCAACATCACTAATTTTTAGGACAATGCAAATCAAAACCAATCCAGTGAGATATCATCTCACTCCAGTTAGAATGGTGATTATCAAAAAGACAAACACTACAAATGCCAGTGAGAATGCAGAGAAAAGAGAAGAATTACATGCTGTTGGTTGGAATGTAAATTAGGGCAGCCATTATGGACAACAGTATGGAGATTCCCCAGAAAACCTAAAAATATGATCCAGCAATTCCACTACTTGGTATTTATCCAAAGAAAAGGAAATGAGTATACCAAAGTGAAACCTGCATCCCCATGGTTATTGTAACACTATTTACAACAGCCAAGGTATGGAATCAACCTAAGTGTCCACTGACAGATGAACAGATGAAGAAAATGTGGTGTATGTACACAATGGAATACTACTCAGTCATAAAAAATGAAATCCTGTCACTTGTGGCAACATGGATGAGCCAGGAAGTCAGTATGTTAAGTGCAATTCGTTAGGCACAGAAAGATAAATGCTGCATGTTTTTACTCATATGTGTGAGCTAAAAAAAAAAAAAAAATGATGTTGTAGTAGAAGAATTGAGGTTACCAGGGTCTGGAGGTGGAAGGGAATAAAGAGATACTGGTTATCAGATAAAGAATTACTGCTAGATAGGAAGATAAGTTCTAGTATTCTACCGTAGTGCTAGGTGTCTATAAGTAACAATAATTTATTGCATATTTTCAAATGGCTAGAAAAAAGAGTTCAAATCTTCTCATCTCAAAGAAATGATAAATGTTAGTTGTGAAGGATATGCTAATTAGCTTGTTTTGATCATAACACAGTGGATACATGAGTCAAAATATTTCTTTTTACTCCATAAAAACAAGGGTACTTTCATAAGTTCCATGAACTTGTCTTTTAGTTGTATTCTTCCTCAAACTTTTTGAAGTACCTTCATAATTACAATTATTATGTGTTAATTATGAATAAAAATAAAATTGATAAAGCTTTTCCAAATTTGATGGAAATCACAAAACTTCACATCTAAGAATCTCAACAAACTCCAAGTACAAGAAATGAAGAAAATTACATGAAGGCACCCCATCACCAAATATTTCAAAAGAGAAAAATTGCACATTATGTATAGAGAAATAAACATAAGGATGAAAATAAGGTAATAAAAAGCAATACAGAATATGTCTTTGAGCTTAAGAAGAAATTTGTCAAACAAGAATTCTATACTCTGTGACAAAAACTTTAAAAAACAAAAGCAAAATAAAGACTATATCAGACAGAGAAGCTACAAGAATTCATTACACAGATCTGCACTAAAAATATGTCAACAGAAGTACTTCAGGCAGAATAAAATGATACCAGATGGAAATCTCAACAAAGAAATGAAGTATACCGGAAATGGTAAATAGGAAAGTAAATATAAAATAATTATCTATTATTTTAAATTTCCCTAAAAGACAATAATAATGTATCGCAACATTTACAACCTATGTAGAAATAAATATATAAAAGTAATAACACAAAGTCCATGAAAGTAGTTATGTCTATTTCCATTGTATGGTTTATTTAAGATTTAAATGATACAATATTATTTTCAAGATATACTGTGGTAAATATGTATACTAGAAAATCTAAAGCAATCTCACACATATACACAAACACACAAAGTTGCAGCTAATAAGCCAAAAGAGCAAATAATCCAGAATCATTAAAAAATTCAATTAATTCAAAGGAAGGCAGAAAAAGAAAAAAAAAGGAAAATTAAGACAAGGAAAGATTGGATAAGTGTCCTGTAAATATACACAATTAATATACTTCAATTAAATTAAGAATACAACTACAGATTGAACTACAATATAATCCAGCAATTCCAGTACTAGGTATATACCTGAAGGAATGGAAATCATCATGTTGAAGAGATGCCTGCACACTCATGTTTATAGCAGCTCTTTTCATAATAGCCAAGCTACGAAATCAACCTAAATGTCCATTGACAGATGACTGAGTAAGGAAAATGGAATACTATTCAGCCATAAAAAAGAATAAAATTCTGCCACTTGCAGCAACATGGATGAGCGTGTAGAAAATTCTGTTAAGTGAAATAAGTTAGGTATAGAAAGAGAAATACTTCGTATTCTCACTCATATGTGGGAGCTAAAAAAAAGTTAAAATAAATGAATAAGTTGAACTTTTAGAAGGAGAGAGTAGAATTGTGGTTACTAGAGGCAGGAGAAGGGAAGAGGTGGGAGTAAAGTGGAAGGGTGGTTAATAGACACAAAATTGTGTTAGGAAAAATAAGTTATATTAGCATACAGTCAAGCTAGGCATTTATAATTAACAATAATTTACTGCATGTTATCAAGTGGCTAGAAAAGAAGGGATCAACTGTTCATATCACAAAGAAATTATGTTTTGCAATTGAGAATATGCTAATTATTCAGATTTGATAATTACACATTGTATACACATATTGAAATATATATAATTCTGTACCCCATAATTGTGTGTAATAAGTACATTTTTAAAAAATTGCTATGTAAAAGACATTTATACATCATTGCAAATTCATATTTTCATTGAATTCACTAAAATAAAGCTGCTCAAAGTTTATCTGTAAACTGAAAAAAAAAATACACCTAAATGGCAAATACTTACCCAACAATATCAATAACAAAATTAAACATGAACAGGCTAAGCCTCACAATTAAAAGACAAAACTTGTCAGTAGAATGGCTATATTAATATAAGATGCTGAGGATTCTGGAGAAAAATAGTGTTTTAGTCCGTTTTGTGTTGCCATAACAGAAATACCTGAGACTGGGTAATTTATAAAGAAGAGAGGTTTATTTGGCTTATGATTCTGGGACAGCTCTGTCTGGCACAGGCCTCAGGCTGCTTCTACTCATGGCAGAAAGTGGCAGCAGCCAGGCGGGTACAAGCAGATCACATGGTGAGAGGAAGTGAGAGAGAGAGAGGAGGTGCCAGGGTCTTTTTAAGCAACGAGCTCTCACGGGAACTTATAGAGCAGGAACTCACTCATTAATCCCCCTTCCCCCAGGGAGAGCATTAATCCATTCATGAGGGATCCGGCCCCATGACTCAATCAGTTTCCAACACTGCCGCATTGGAGATCAAATTTCCACATGAGTTTTGGAGGGGACAATACATCCAAACTCCATCAAATACCACCAATTGAAAAATGAGTTATTTAATCATGATAGGGAGCAATTCACCAGAGACATAACAATCCTAAATGTTTATGAACCTAATAACAAAATTTCATGTACACAAAGAAAACACTAATAGAACTGAAAAGTAAAATAGATAAATCCACAAGTAATTTTTTTCCAAATGACCAACAGAAAAATTAGGCAAAAATTCTGTAAGGCATAAGTCTTGAACATCATGCTTAGTGGTGAAACACTGAGTGCTTTCCCCTAAAATTGGGATTGAGACATGGATGTTGGCTTTTAACAATACTATTTAATATAATACAGGAAATCTGAAATAAAAGATATACAGATGGAAAATAAGAAATGAAATTATTCTTAATAGTAGATGACATAATCAACTGCCCAGAAAACGCCAAGGACATAGACTTCTAGAACTAATAAGGGAGTTTAGCAAGGTTGTTGTAGGATACAAGGTCAACACACAAATCAATCTTATTTCTGTATACTAGCAATAAATGATTGGAAATAAAATAAATACACCACTTAGAATTATATCAATAACTTAAATAAGTAGGTATAAGTATAATAAAACATGAACATAACTTGTATGCTGAAGTTTACAATTATAATGAAAGAAATCACAGTAGATCAAAATTAGTGGAGACAAATACTGTGTCTATGGATTTGAAGTCTCAACATAATAACGATGTCCATTTACCCCAATTGCAATCTCTATCAAAATTTCAGGCAGATATTTGTAAATATTGATATGTTGATTCTAATATGGAAAAACAAAGTAATTTGAATTGATAAAATAAGTGAAAATAACAATAAAGTTGGAGGATTCATGCAGCCCAGCTGTAAGTCATTCTACAGCTACAGTAATCAAAGCAGTATTGGAGGATAGAAATATAACCTAGCGACCAGGGAATCCAGAAATAGGTTCACTTAAATATGGACATCTCATTTTTGACAAAGGTGCAAAAGCAATTCAATGGAGAAAGGGTAGTCTTTTCAACAAATGGTATTGGCACATTGATGTGTTACCATAATCAGAGTACTGCCCATCAGACTCTCACCCAAGCACTGGAGTTCAGAGTTCTTCGTATGGCTTTATTACATATGCATGATAAATCAATGGCCACATGATTCACTCTCCAGTCCCTCTCCCCTCCTGGGTGGTTGGGCTGATATTACATGGCTTAATGCTTCAACCCTCTAATCACATGGTTGATCTTTCTAGCTTTACCAGACTCTATCTGAGCCATCTCCTTAGTATAGACCGCCGAGGTGCCCACCATGAGTCATCTGGATAGCATAAACTATCAAGTGTGATCTTACGGACCCACCATGAATAACAAAGACATTCCCATTACTTTGCAAAAAAGGATTTAGAAGCTACTTCTCAGAAACTGAGGACAAAAGACAGTCAACTTTTTCATCACACAAATCCTCTGCTCAGGGTTTCCCATGGTTGAAATTAAGGTGGTGCCTAGCTGTGTATTCATTGGCAGGTTGAATTAAGGAAAGAGCTTCTTTCAAGAACCCTCAGGTTGTTGGAAGAATTTATTTATTTGTGGTTATATGATTGAGGTTCTTGTTTTCTTGCTAGCTGTTGGCTGCAGACCACTCTCAGCATCTAGTGGCCAGTCTCTTGGGTCCTTGACACATGGCCCACTCGACAAGGTGATAATTTGCTCTTTCAAGTCTAGCAGGAGAATATGTGCCTCTCTGAATCTGTTTTAATGAGCTCACCTGATGATGTCAGGTCCACTTAGTATAATCACCCCTTTCAATTAGCTCAAAGTCAACTTATTAGGAACATTAATTATATCTGCAAAATTCTTTTGGCCAAATAAGCACGATGATTTCCCGTCATATTCACAGTTTCTACCAGCAGTCAAGGAAAATAATTTATAGAAGGCATCTACAATAGTAGATGGGAATCCTGAGGTCCATTTTACAATTTTGCCAATCACATGCACTCCGGAAAACAATTTGTCGGTTCCTTTTAAAATCAGACACTGTCATTGCACTCTTCAGCATTTATCCAGGAGGAATTAAAGCATGTCCACACAAAATCCTGTACAGGAATGTTCATACCAGCTTTGTTTGTAATAACTTCAAACAAAAACTTGAAACTTTAGTTTCAAATGCTAATCTTTAATGAACTTAGAGGAAAAATCTACAGAGAATAGGGACAGGAAAGGAATGAGGTTTTCTAAAAGAGTAACTTCATAAACAAAGACACCTAAATGGAACAGGAAAGTGAAAAGAGAGATGATGTGGTTGTTAACGCAAATTCAGAAAGACCAGTGTGGTTTAACTTCAGAAAACAATGATAAAATTATCCAAGCTGAAGCGAAAGTCATGGGTATAGGCAAAATTATGGAATGTTATGGCAACCACATTAAATAATTAGAAAAAATCCATGAGGTTAATCATGTATAAGGTCCCAGAAACACAAAAGCAAATAGATTTAAAATAGTAATGTTTTGTTAATAACTCAGTGAAAATACACCTCCTTTCAATACCATGAAACCCAAATTGACATATAATGAAATAAATAACCTAGCACAATTTTACTAAACAAAAATCTAAGCTCTTGTAATACCTAATTTTATTTGTTTAATAAAATTAAGTCTATCTAAAGTATCTACAAAATAACAATTTGTCATATGATCAAATGTAGATAAATAAGCTATTATTTATTAGCTTATTAGCAAATTAGCTGTAAGTTGTGTTTTCAATATAAATTAAAACCTAAACCCTTGGCATTTTCAACAGTATCTCGAAATATCTCACAGTTAATGAGTCATTTATATGTGGGTTGTATGCATTCTAATAAATATCCCCAAAGACCTTTACAATTCATGAAGGAAATGAGAAGGAAGGGCAGAGAAGAAGAGAAAGGAGGATACTAGAACGAGTAAGAGTTTAAACAATAGAAACTGGCTACAGGGGAGTGCCAGGTGGGTTTTTCAGGCTCAGTCTTGTTAATATGTTATAAACGAATGAACGTGTTTATCAGTTACGAGTGCACAAACCCACACACACTCTCACATTTTAACATTTCTTAAATTAGAATACATTTTGCAGTGACAGTTGGCTGAGAGTGTCATGATGATGTCATTGCCTTTACATGTGCTCGCTGAGTCTGAAATTCTGTTGACAGTAATAGTATGAAGAAAATGTCAACATAAGATATTACAAAAGAAATGTCAGTAGCCTGAAGAAATTCTAGAGAAAATAAAGGAGTCCTCTTTCAGAAATGCTGCATCACTACAGCTCATCAAATCACAGAGGAAAATATTGTATGGAAAAACACAAATATAGGCAGGCGAGAATCCATATCTGATTCAGAATATCCAGAGAATAAATACGGAAAAATTTTGGACATACATTAACCAACCTTACAGCTTGTATTTTTTTAAGTAAGCGCAATGTGATATACGATATAAAAAAATTAACTTTAGTCTAAAAAGCTGTTTCAAACATATAAAACATGAGAAACATCGTGTAGTAGTTTAATTGCCAATGTTTCTGAATTGTTTTTTGTAGCACATTAAATAGTTGTGCATATTGTATTATAAGTATTTGTGATTGGATGAAAATGGTATTTGTCATTTGCAGTCCCAGGAAAGGAGCAAAATGGAAAAAGCACATACCACATGTCCAAATATTTGTTATATGTTGAGCTATTAAATGAAATGTCTTCTGTCCTATTTTGTCAAATATATCTTCATTTTTATCTAGAAGGCTCACAGTCCATCCCTCTTCTCTTTCCAACCCCTAATTCCCTCCAGCACCATGAAAGGCCTTCCATTCACTCATACATGTACTCCAGCCCACTCATGCAAACTTTGTCTGCCATGCAAAGTCTACACAACCACAAATGGCTCCCCTTTGAACAATCCTCTGGAATAGGGTTGGGCCTACATGGATGGGTCTGACCCCTGCCAAAGAAACTACTACATGCTCTGGAGCCAGCTCAGTCTTATTTTTGGCACAAAATGCCTGGAGTGTGTCTCCAATAAGGAGAGCATGCTACCTGGGGTGGGGACTGCCCCCTTCGCTCTGCAGGAAGAGTGTGACCAGACAGGAGCCAGAGTGAGCCCCTAAAATATGCTAGGTCCATGTCAGATACTTTAAGCTCTTCTTGACCAGGTCCTACTTGATCTGAAAATAAAAAGAACTTATAAGAAATGTAACATATGATTATCAAGTTGTTGATAAAATACAGACAGTAACAGTTTTTAAGCTCCTAACATGAATTTATGAGTCACATTTTTACACTTTTTCCTTTTCTCCTTTCATTGTGTAGGCAGTTCCTTTATCTTGCCATCAAACTCATTTAACACACGATTTATTGAGTCAGATCCTCTCAATGCTTCAGCTATTCCAATGAAAAACACTTTTCCAGGGAATCTATATTAATTCTTTATTCAACTAGGATATCTAGAAAGTCCAGCAAAACAACCACACCAAATGGTCCCATGACTGACTGACAGAATTTAAATTATGGGATTGCTTTCATAACTACTGGAGTCATCTATATGAAGATGGAAAGGAATATTTTTCTAAAAATCAGAATTAGTATATATTCTTCAGTGGAATGGCATTCCTTTAATGCTCTGTAGTCTACAAGCAAAATGTTATCAAAATCTCACTCTACTGAAATGAATTTTTTAAAGAACACGAATTAAAGGGCAACCTCCATGTTAAAATAAAAATTTGGTTGAACATAAAATATTTCTTAATAAAACCGTAAGTTAAATATCTTTCATTTTCTTCATTGTATGTGTGCTAAGATAAAATAATACTCGGCTATACTGAGAGGACTCTTCCATTTCATCAAGCTTAGAGATTCCATCCTCTAAAATGCCTCCATAGTTCCATTATTTTAATGAAAGTTATTTTATATGTACTTGTATCTTGGACAGTGTGCTTTACATCACTTAAATCTTTACATTAATAGCTTGGTGTTTTCCCTAATGAGTCACCTTCAATGTTAAATCAAAGTAATAAAGAAAAATAAAATGAATTAGAGATCAAAGAAAATGCATCAGAAGGAATGTTCACTCATGAAATCTTATCATTAAAATTACTTTCATTGAATGAAAGAAAAATAATTTAATACTGAAATACACAAATAGCTTTTTTTGTGATGTTATATTTCTGTGTCCTACAGTGCTAATTGGCTGCCTGTTGAGCCAAAGAAATTACCACATGAAGATCTAATATGTCTACAAATAGTCAACTAATGGAATTAAAAAGCCAGTATATATATTTATATACTCATACTGCTTAGCAGTAAATGTAGTTATATAACAGAAGATCAGTGAGATAAAAAATTGGCAAAGCAGGGGTCAATATAATGATCTGATTTTCACAGGGTCTTAGTTACTCTCTGGTCACCAAAGAGGCACCTTTAGAAGGTATCACTTTTATATCTCCAGGGTACTGTTTCCTACACTTAACAACAACTTAATTACAACACTGAGTACACCCCAGGAATGGAAATGTGATTAATATCAAAGCACTATCAGAAGTTCACACTATTTCCTATTCCTCAGTTCTCCCATATTAAAGCAATAACTTTAACGGAACCCCAGTGAGCTAAAAGAGTTAATAAAGAATCATGCTGCCCTGAAAATCATCATTTTGGAACAAAACAAAGAAAGAATTGAATTTGATATTAAAGCACTTATTGTAGAAGCAATAAACAGAACAGATCAAAGGACTGTTACAATTTAATCATGAATTTTCCATCCTACCTTATTTTTTGCAGAAGGGATGTTAAACATCTGGCTGATAGTATTTCCATATACAGGTCTTAAGTTTTTCAGGAAAACACAAGACATGTTACAACAACTACCAGAAAAATTATGTGAAAAGGTTCTGTAATTAATATATCTACAACCAAATGGCTGAGCAACAGAGATTCTCAAAGTTAATGGTGGAGAAATCAGTCAATAATTATTTCTAGTTTGACTCCAGGAGGGGAAACAAAAATCATTTTAATAAAAAATGTAATAGGAAAAAAAAAGAGCACTTGAGCAAGCTACAGGAAAATAAAAACTTCGCTGCTAGATGTGAAATTACTGAAGCAGATAAAGAGAAACTCTAACTTTACTTTCTCTTTTCATGATAGATAGTTCACAGTGCAAGCAGAGTAGTTTGCAGAGCAGTGAAAAGAAACATCTCCTTCCGTGCTCACCAGTAACTAAAAAATGAGACCAGGAATGTGAAACAAATGCAAAGAGTTAATCTACAGTTCCTTGAGAAGGTGTGTGGCACACGTAAAATCATTAAACAAACCACACTGGGCCAGATCCCCAGAGACTAAAAAAAACAGCATTCAAACGTCTCATAGGCTTTAAAACTTAGTTAATGGCCAAGGCACTGACAAAAGAGATAAAACAGGCTTGATACTGATTTGCTTTAGTTGAAGGACAGACAAAAAGAATTCGTTAAAACATACAGGAATCTACTGGATGTTAGGTACCAGAAACAATGTTTTATTTCAAAAGTAAAAGTCTTGCAAATGAAAGGAAAAGGATTACTGATCATGTGGCCCCTTTGTGATTGAGAGAAGAGAAAAATAGAAATTAATTAATAATTAAGAAATTATATTCATGCATGAAAAATATTTCATATCATTTTGCCCAGTGCTCTTATCAATCACATCCTTTTTATTGTTTCTCACAATACTTCAATAAGCCATATTTATTATTTTATTTTGTCATATAGGGAAACTGAGGTTTAGAGAGTTTATGTCCCTGAGAAATAGATGTTAAAGTAAGCTCCAATGGGCTTCATCTCCAGCTGCTCTCACAGCTTTACCTAAAATTATTCTTAGCTTTTCAATGTCATAGTCCTATTCTGCAGTTTTTAAGTACTTTTTACCACGCCCTTTCATTCAAGCCCTTCCTTCAACCACTTGTGCTTATCAACCCTGTTATTATACTCAGGACAAGTTTCTCCTAATTTCTTCAAACCATTTATCATTTCATATTTTTTTTTCCTGGACAATCTAGACAATACAGTTCATCATTCCAGGAGAGTGCGGCGCTGGGAGTGCAGCGACGCTCCCGCCACGGGTTCGGATCTTATATAGGAATGGCTGGTGAGCTCACTGGCTGAGCACGTGTGGGCGACACCACACCAAGGGTTGCGATCCCCTTACCGGTCACGAAAAAGACAAAAAAAAAGTACCTTTTCCCCCAGGATATATTTTCCCTCATATCCCAATCCTGTATTAATCCTGCAATCATCATTCCCTTCTCCTTTACCCAGGATGCTAAACCCTATCCTAGCGAATCACACAGCTCTGCCATTGGGTGGAACTGAAGATTCAGGGACTCCAACATCAGTAATCTGTCTGCAATTATACAGTTTCCTAGTCAGCTTTGTAAAATGTTTGATGGCTTCAATTTTCTGTCTCTCACACTTCCTCAAGTCATCAGTGATACTCAACTACATCTAACCTTAAACTGCCTCTGAAAGAACTTTTCCTATTTCTCTGCTACCTCTGGGGAAGATATGCTTTGCTTTGCTCTTGTTTTTGCTTTTCCTTGTTTTTATTTTTAAATATAAACCTCATCTCATTTTTTTCTTGCTTGGGTCACTCTGAAGTCTGTTTCATGTTAAATATGAAATGCATTCAATAGTCCCAACAACCTCAATTATATTGTGTACATGAACATTTGCAATTCTGCAAGAAGAGAGACATGATGTTGCATACTTCATCTCAATAAAAATTTGTAATATATGTCTAGACATAATAAAACATTGTGTGGGTTTATTTAATAAATACATAAAGAGAAAGGGTAATTTAAAAGAAGAATTTCACAAAGAAAAGGAAGAGTCACAACGTAAGTTTATGTACTCTTACACTCTTTGGCAGAAATGTAAATACTTTGTATGCATTGAATTAAAGAATATCAATTATAAATATCACACCTTTTGTTAAATCATCAAACTCTTACATAGCCATCTTTCCAAATTATACAATCAAACACTGTCCATGGTCTCCTTTTTGTTTTTAAAAGAAACAATTTTATCATAAGCTGCACTGAATTACTCATATAAATCATTAAGTCATTAGAGTTGGCTGACATATTTTAAATATTTCATTTAATAGAGGGCACATCTTATTATCAAATTAAATCCGTTTTTCCTGGCCTCCAGTGATATCAAGGAAAATTAAATTGTATTATTCAAAACTTACTGAAAAACAACAGATTTTTTAAAGTTCTGCTTTACTGGTCCATAAAATCAATTGTAATTAATTCTTGGATTTGCATGTGATTTAAAGTTGAATAAAACTTCAACAATTTTCCATTAAACGATTTGAAATATGTGACATAATAATAAATGTTTTTCCACCATGTACAATTATATTTTTCTTAATAAGAGCTAATATTAATATGTTCAATCTGTAGCTCATTATAGTTCTGACATACTATAGTTGATAAGTGCAGAATATAGCTATTAACTTAGCAGAGATTTTATGAGAAGAATTTACTGAAGTATGAATTCCATATTTGCCTTATTTCAATAATATTTTATCAAATATTAGATATGAATTCATGAGTTGGGTTTTGAATTTTGATTTAAAGATGAAAATGATCAAATGAAAAATTTCCAGTCTACATTTCCAGTGAATTATTAGAAAATAGTTTATTAAGATGAAAAGAAAATAAAGAATAGGAAAATTTATGTGAAATGAGGAAAAGTATAGCAGACATCTGATATTATCTTATACATAAAGCTATATAATAATTAGGCCAGTGATTATTTTCTTTTAAGTAAGATGTATACAGAAGTAAGATGAGGAAAATATACAACAGTAAATATTTTATTTTAATCTTTTTAAGCAATCCCCACCTCAACAAAGTGATTTTAGACTTTCATTGTTTAATTCAATATTTAATTTAAATGTTAAATTATTGATTTATTGGTTTCTTGGAAAACTGCATCTTGTAACATCACTGCCACTTTAAATTGATTTTAAACAGTCTTCTAATCAAATTTACTCAGGTAACTTTAATAGTTCAAACAGATTAATTTTTAATGTCATTTATATTTGAAAGGTGCTCAAAATGTTGTACTATTAAATATTTAATAATATCTTTACAAAAAAATTAAGTAATTCAAGCCCAAACCCTAGAGGCATAGGAATCACTTCTGGCTCTTGAAACACCAAAAAAATCTATTGAGATTTATACATTTTTTCATAATTTAATAATGTAGTTTAAGTTGTTGCTAGCTTTGCAAAAATATAGTGTAATAGCACAGATGTGACTGTTAATTAAAAGTCTCTTGTGAAAGCATATGGGGTTTCTGGATGATGTTTTGAGCAAGATTATGTCATTTAGAAAAAATTCTGAGTACTCAAAATCCTGAACTTATAAACATTATATGCCTAAGAGACCTCTGCTCTTTTTTTGTTGTTGTTCCTAATCACTCTACAGAGCGAAGAGAACTGAAAGTAATTTGCACATCAGTCCAAGTGTTTTTATATTTCCTTTAAGTGAACCATATTACTTCCTGTGTCAAGATTTATGTTTGGTGTTCGACAATGTGGCTAGTTTTTAGGTTTGGGGTTTTTTTTAGTGTTTGACAATGTAGTTTTGTAATTTTAAATATGTGTTGTTAACCATGCAGGTGGCAGGTGCATTTGTGTCTTCATACAACTTTCAACTCATTGATATTTAAAATGGCTAAAATTTTTCAAAATAATATTTCATACATAATTGAGTTCATTTTACAGGACTTTAAATGTAAGAAGAAATTAGCGTGCCCTTCTAAAACATTAGAAAAATACATAGATTTAAATATAATCAATTCAACTATTGGCTGGCACTAAGATATTTTTTACATTATATATCATAAATTATTTTCTTATGATTATCAAACTTTTCCACGTATTATATTTAAATACTGGTAATGATTATTTAAAGAGCCTACATTAAAGAAAATGTATCTATATATACTTGTATATACATGAAAGAATAGATAATTGTTGATATGAAGTATAGGTAGAGTAATTTAATACTATCTGCTTAAGCAACATAGATTTTGTAATTTCCTAGTTCAGACACATTTTTCCATCACGTAAAATTTCCTAAGGAATAGATCAAGCAATGTACCAAACTATTTAACTCTTACAAGGATATATAGTAACAGCGACTCCATTCTCTTAAATATATATGAAGTCATTCACATATACTTATCCATCTATATATGCACACTCACATAGACATAGGCATACACAGTCTCAAATATGTATGGGCCCATGATATGATGTGCTGGAAATGACATTTTACCTTTATGGCCTTCCTCCCAAAACCCATAACCCCAACCTAGTTGTGAGAAAACATCAGATAAATCCCAATAGATAGGCATTCTACAAAATACCTGATCAGTAATTTTCAAAACTGGTAAGATCGTCAAAAACAAAGTCTGAGAAACTGTTACAGTCAAGAGGAGTCTAAAGAGACATGACGCTAAATGTAATATGATAGGGGATCCGGGAACATAAAAACTAAGGATAAATTAAAGAAATCTGAATTAGTAATAATGTATCAATATCGATTCATTAATCATAACAAATATATCATGTTAATGTAAGATGCTAACCACAGAGATAACTTGGTCTTACATATCCAACTTTTCTATCTGCAACTTTCCCATTTTTTGTAATTCTAAAACTATTTTAACAACCAAAAGTTATTTTTTAAAAAAGCAGATGGATATGGGGAAACAATGAATCATATTACCTAACACTGATATCTGCCTCATTACTCATACATGAAAATAAACAAGATACCATGGCAGGTCACAGAGGTCACAGTTTGTTCTGCCTCCTGAATAAATTCATGTTGGGCTGAAAGACTCAGGTGCAATTAGGAATCAGTCACAGGTTAATACTTAATCGTTGTTTTGGAGTTAGAAAGTTGATGATATGGCTTTGTAGGATGATAGAAAATAATGGTCTGAGAAGACCCAGCACTTTTTGACCTAGAATGTCTCCAAGCTCATCAACCCAGATGGAGCCTTCTTGAGGGATAAAAAAGGAAAGCACTGGGAGCTACATATGTTTTAATCTTTACACAAAACTGATTGAATTTTATATTTTTCAAAGTCAAGTCAGATTGCTACAGTCATATATGTATGCTTTAATTCTGTGGAGCAACTAACCTATTGGGATGTTAAGCTCATCTCTGTTCACGTTTAATTATAAAACCGTTCATGAAGAATGAAGAAACTCCTGCTAGTCAGAAATAAATAAGCCATGAACTTGATATCTCAAACTTGCATTATATATAGCTCAGGATCTAGATTTCCTTTTTTCTTCTTATCTCT
>NW_007743650.1:0-3205 GCF_000696425.1 Galeopterus variegatus | reverse complement strand
ATATCCTATTATTTTAATAATTTAAGATAATAGATATTTCCTTTTGGGCACTCTGTGTGGCGAATGTCTTGATATATAATGTAAAGAATTTTTTGAATAGTAAATTATTTTTTGTGGCTTCCAGCTTACTTTATTTCATTTTTTTTTTTTTTGGCTTATTTTTTATGTTTGTTTACAGTCACTGTGGATTGGTATTATGTTACAGAGAGAGATATACATCATCAGTGAACTCAGACCAGGACTCTTGGGTAACTATTCACATATTCTTTTGGGAAATCAGTAAAATATAAAAAGACAAAAATGGAATATATTTTAGAAGTTTTTTTTTAATTCTAACAGGCTTTAATAATTTTAGTTTCTACATTTACATTGGAAACAATCTTTCAGTGATATAGACTATGCAAGAATGAAAGGAAGGGTGAATGGTTTATCTATGCAATTTTGTTTAAAATCAATAATTTTAGAGCTAAAATTTCCATACAAAGTTTTGACTATTAGTAGGATGGTTCATTGCAAACTCTTGTTTAGAATATAAGAAGAGGAACCAGTTGTTGAAGGTGGTGAGTTTATATATTCCATTTGAGAATAGTTGAGTATGAGTCATCTCTTTGATACCTAAATGTAGACATATAGCAAGCACTCATATAAAAGCTAAGGTTTAACATCTAGAGATATTCATTTGGTGGTTGCTAATATTTGGGTACTTTCTAAGTAATGAAGAAGGGTGAGATTGTTCATGATATGAGTGTATACATAAAATATCCATAGTGCAAAGAAGCGTACCATCTCAATGGGTGGGTATTAGTTTTGTATTGCTGTGTAATAAATTGCCACACAGTGAGTGACTTAAAACAACACCTTCTTATTAGCTCACAATTCTGCAGATCAGAAATGCAGCATAGTGTGCCTGAATTTTCTACTTGGGAAGTTGAGTTCCTTGAAGTCATAGGACTGAAGTCTTCATTTATTCAATGGCTATTAACTGGAAGCTGATCTCTGCTTCCAGAAACCACCTGTGTCCCACCCAAAATAGTCCCCTCTGTCTTTAAGCCAGCCACAGCACATCACATCTTTTTCCTGCTTCAAATCTTTCCTTCTGCCAAAGCCAGAGAAAAACTGTTATTAAAAGGGCTCGTGTGATTAGTTTAGGTACACCNGATGCTAACCACAGAGATAACTTGGTCTTACATATCCAACTTTTCTATCTGCAACTTTCCCATTTTTTGTAATTCTAAAACTATTTTAACAACCAAAAGTTATTTTTTAAAAAAGCAAATGGATATGGGGAAACAATGAATCATATTACCTGACACAGATATCTGCCTCGTTACTCATACATGAAAATAAACAAGATACCATGGCAGGTCACAGAGGTCACAGTTTGTTCTGCCTCGTGAATAAATTCATGTTGGGCTGGAAGACTCAGGTGCAATTAGGAATCAGTCACAGGTTAATACTTAATCGTTGTTTTGGAGTTAGAAAGTTGATGATATGGCTTTGTAAGATGATAGAAAATAATGGTCTGAGAAGACCCAGCACTTTTTGACCTAGAGTGTCTCCAAGCTCATCAACCCAGATGGAGCCTTCCTGAGGGATAAAAAAAGAAAGCACTGGGAGCTACATATGTTTAAATCTTTACCCCAAACTGATTGAATTTTATATTTTTCAAAGTCAAGTTTTGCTGATTGCTACAGTCATATATGTATGCTTTAATTCTGTGGAGCAACTAACCTATTGGGATGTTAAACTCATCTCTGTTCACGTTTAATTATAAAACCGTTCATGAAGAATGAAGAAACTCCTGCTAGTCAGAAATAAATAAGCCATGAACTTGGTATCTCAAACTTGCATTATATATAGCTCAGGATCTAGATTTCCTTTTTTCTTCTTATCTCTCTTTTTTATTTTTATTTTTACTTTGGTTCAAAAAATTTATTAGAAATAAAAGAGCAGTGAAAGCTTAGATGCTCACCTATGATTGAGCGGTATGTAAGATATCTTTTAAATTTTCAATATACTCTATATTTTGTATGTGATTTATTTGAACTATTCTGATATCCTATTATTTTAATAATTTAAGATAATAGATATTTCCTTTTGGGCACTCTGTGTGGCAAATATCTTGATATATAATGTAAAGAATTTTTTGAACAGTAAATTATTTTTTGTGGTTTCCAGCTTACTTTATTTCATTTTTTTTTTTGGCTTTTTTTTTATGTTTGTTTACAGTCACTGTGGATTGGTATTATGTTACAGAGAGAGATATACATCATCAGTGAACTCAGATCAGGACTCTTGGGTAACTATTCACATATTCTTTTGAGAAATCAGTAAAATATGAAAAGACAAAAATGGAATATATTTTTAGAAGTTTTGTTTTTATTCTAACAGGCTTTAATAATTTTAGTTTCTACATATACATTCGAAACAATCTTTCAGTGATATAGACTATGCAAGAATGAAAGGAAGGGTGAATGGTTTATCTATGCAATTTTGTTTAAAATCAATAATTTTAAAGCTAATATTTCCATACAAAGTTTTGACTATTAGTAGGATGGTTCATTGCAAACTCTTGTTTAGAATATAAGAAGAGGAACCAGTTGTTGAAGGTGGTGAGTTTATATATTCCATTTGAAAATAGTTGAGTACAAGTCATCTCTTTGATACCTAAATGTAGACATATAGCAAGCACTCATAAAAGCTAAGGTTTAACATCTAGAGATATTCATTTGGTGGTTGCTAATATTTGGGTAGTTTCTAAGTAATGAAGAAGGGTGAGATTGTTCATGATATGAGTGTATACAAAAAAATCCATAGTGCAAAGAAACGTACCATCTCAATGGGTGGGTATTAGTTTTGTATTGCTGTGTAATAAATTGCCACACAGTGAGTGACCTAAAACAACACCTTCTTATTAGCTCACAATTCTGCAGATCAGAAATGCAGCATAGTGTGCCTGAATTTTCTACTTGGGAAGTTGAGTTCCTTGAAGTCATAGGACTGAAGTCTTCATTTATTCAATGGCTATTAACTGGAAGCTGATCTCTGCTTCCAGAAGCCACCTGTGTCCCACCCAAAATAGTCCCCTCTGTCTTTAAGCCAGCCACAGCACATCACATCTTTTTCCTGTTTCAAATCTTTCCCTCTGCCAAAGCCAGAGAAAAACTGTTATTAAAAGGGCTCGTGTGATTAGTTTAGGTACACC
>NW_007743649.1:11723-18445 GCF_000696425.1 Galeopterus variegatus | reverse complement strand
TGCCACCAGGCCGGCCCCCAATTTTATTATTTATATTAGTATCATAACTTTGTCACATTTTGTTTTGTAACCCAAACTGTCTGTTATTTAGTCCCACTCTGTTTTTTAACAGAAGCATTTCTTACTGTCTAGACTTTTGTGATAGTTTCTCTTCTTTAATACTTAATTTTCACTCATCTTTTGATATCCTTAGTGCTAAGTTGTTTCATAGTTGAGAATGTCTGACTATTGTGTTTGTGTGAAATGTAATTAAGCAAGGTATAATATTCTTAGTCACACATCTTTATACATCCCATCACTTGGGACATTAGCTATTTTTCCATTATCTGTTAACTTGGAAGATTTTTCAGTATAAATCAGTAAAAAGATTTCTGTAAGTTGCTTGCCTGTAACTTGCTTATTTTTTCTGATTGGGTTTCTATAAAGTTATTATGAAATTTCAAAAAGCTAACCAAAATGGATATCGGTTTATCTACAAATTTTCCTTAGAAAACAATGTGATTTTTTTATTCTTCCTCAATCTTTTCAAAGGAATCTATTTAAATATATCTTTGAATATTTTTTCTTTTATGTTTATGTATTGTTCTTTTCATTGGAACACCAGTTAAACTTCTGTTTCTAGGTCTCTGCCTCTGTTCTAATATTTATCGAATATTTTCTAGCTGATTTACTGTCTTTATTCTTTTTCTTTGTATTCTCTAAAATTCCTTTCATTTGATAATTTAGTTTTATCTGTGCCCATTCTGCTTTACATCCTAATTTATTTGTTACTAAAAAATGGTATTGTTCTTATTTTATTATGATAGCTTTTCAGTATTCTTTTTAATCTCATTGTGATTTTTCTTTCGCGATCTTATTTGATTGAACTTGTATACCTACTATTTTCCTGAATTATTACACATTCTTGTAGAATTCTCTTTTCCTCCCTTATTATTTACTCTTCCAGATATGTGTATTCATTGTATTTTGCACATTCTCTCTTCTTTGTTAAAATTTTGCAATGATATATTTTAAAAATTGTGAAGTAATTTTTCTTTTTTTCATCTTTCTAATACTTAAGGTTGGCAGCTTGGTCCAGAAAGTCTACTTGTGTTTATATAGTGGATAAATTCATATTGATACCCTTATTTTCTTTTCTATTTTTATTTTAGTTATCCTGCCCAGAAGTTTATGAATTTTATTGATCTTTCAAAGAACCAGATTTTGGGTCATTGATTTTCTGTATTGTTTTTCTGTTTTGAATTTCATGCTCTAATATTTATTATTTATTTTCTTCTGCTTGCTTTAAATTTCAATTCCTCTTCTTTCTTTAGTTTGCTAATGTGGAAGATGGGACTATTAACGTTAGATCTTTTTTCTTTCCTAATATATGCATTTAATACCATAAATTTCCCTCTAAGCACGGCTTTTGCTTCATCCAACAAATTTTGACAAGTTTTATTTTCATTTTGGTTTACTTCAAATCATTTTGAATTTCTCTTGAAATTCTTTCTTCGACCCATGAGTAATTTAGGAATACATTTTTAAATACTCAAATATTTGAGGGTTGGGAGAGTCCCAGCTATAGGCATTCGACCCATGAGTAATTTAGGAATACATTTTTAAATACTCAAATATTTGAGGGTTGGGAGAGTTCCAGCTATAGGCATTTTTTTCTAGCTTAATTCCACTGCAGTGTCAGAACATACTTTGCAAGATTTGGATTCTTTTAAAATTGTTAAGGTGTGCTTTCTGGCACAGAAGGTGGTCGATTTGGTGAATGTTTCTTGTGAACTTGAAAATGATGCAGATTCTACTATTGTTGGACAGGGTACTCCATTAATGTCAATTAGATCCAGTTAATTAATAATGCTGTTTATTTCAACTGCATCCTTACTGATATTCTGTCTGCTGGATCCGCCCATTACTAACATAGGGATGTCACAGTCTCCAGCTCTCATAGTGGACTTGTCTATTCCTCTTTGGTTTTACATCAGTTCTTGCCTCACATATTTTGATGCTCTGTTTTTAGGCCTATGCACATTAACTATCATTATGTTTTCTTGGAGAACCAACACTTTTGTTATTATGTAATTCCCCTCTTAATTCCTCACAATTTTCTTTGCTGTAAAGCATGCTTTGTCTGAAATTTATACAGCTACTCCAGCTTTCTTGTGATAAATGTTAAGTTTGTATATCTTTCTCCTTCCCTTTACCTTTAATCTGTGTCTTTAATGTGGGTTTCTTCTAGACAACATATACTTTAAGCTTTTTAAAAAATCCATTCTGAGAGTCTCCATGTTTTAATTGGTGTATTTAAACCATCCACATTTAAAGTGATTATTGATATGGTTAGCATAATATCCACCATAATTGTAACATTTTCTATTTCTCACCCTTCATTTAAAATATCTTGCTAGGAAGGCCCAGTCATGACACATTTCCTCAATTTTAATTTTCAGAAAAAGCCTGTTTTCCGTAAAGTGATTATTGATATGGTTAGCATAATATCCACCATAATTGTAACATTTTCTATTTCTCGCCCTTCATTTAAAATATCTTGCTAGGAAGGCCCAGTCATGACACATTTCCTCAATTTTAATTTTCAGAAAAAGCCTGTTTTCCACCTTCACTTTAGTAGTATAATTTGCTGGATACAGTGCTCTTGGTTGGTGTGGGGATTTTTGTTGTTATTGTTTGTTTGTTTTTTGCTTTCTCTGCTCTCTTCTTGCTTGCACAGTTTTAGAAGAAAAGTCCAATGTAATTCTTATTCTGTTCCTTTCTAGGTAAGGTGTTTTATTTTCTAGCTTCTTTTGTTTTTGATTTTATCTTTGATTTTGTACAGTTTGAATATAATGTGCCTAGGAGATTTTTTTGTACACGTTTATTCTCCTCTGAGAATACCCTGAGTTTCTTTGACCTGTAGCTTGTTGTTCCTGTCATTAAGTTTGAAAAATTCTCAGCCATTATGACTTCAAGCACTTCTTCTGCTCTATTCTCTCTTGCTTTTCCTTCTGGCATTCCAACGATGCTCATCTTATGCATTTGAAATAATACACTGTTCTGTTCTTTTTTTAAATCTGTTTTACTCCTTGTATTTTACTTTACCAAATTTCTTTTGACATATCTTCAAGCTCAATGAATTTTCTTTGGCTGAGTCCAATTTATTGATAATCTCATCAAAGGAAGTCTTCATCTCTATTACAGTGTTTTTGATTTCTAACAATTTCTTCTGATACTTTCCGAGAATTTCTACCTCTCTGTTTACATTTCCCATCTGTTTTCTATTTTGTCTACTTTTTTCTATTAGATCCCTTACCATATTAATCATAGTTACTTTAATTTCCTGGCTGATAATTTTACCTGTGACGTACCTGAGTTTAGTTCCTATTCGTGCTTTGTCTTTTCAGGCTGTGTTTTTTCCTGCCTTTTAGCATTCCTCATACTTTTTATGAAAAGGTGAACATGATGCATTGCCTAATAGGAACTAAGATAAACAGACCTTTAGTGTAAGATTTCATGTTGTTCTGTTTAAGATTTGGGCTGTGTTTAGTGTCTGTTGTAGCTGCAGGTGCCAGAGGCTTCAAATATGTGTAGTGTCCTTATTTTTGTTTTTCTTGTTTCTTTGGGTTTCCCTAAGAACTCCTACTTAAATAGAGACTGCACTTTGCAACTTTTTCAGTTGTAATTAACTGTTATTATACTGAAGCCCTCCTGATGTGGTGGCAAGAAATGAGGCAGGAGAAGCGTTCTATAATCTATAACTAAATTTCAGTCTTTTAGTAAACTGTTTCTCAGATCTTTCACCCAATCTTTCTTTAGGCAAGACATGAAGGATGCAGGGTCTAGAGTTACTTAATTGTTTTTCTTCCAAGTCAAAACAGATTCTGGTCAACTCTTTTCCCCTACAGAGTAGCTCTTTGTTATGGAGAATCATTTGAACATATTTCAAAATAGAAACTATTTCCCTCCCCCTTGACAAAAATATGAGGAGATTTTTTTCTTTGGCTCTTTACTGTGAGAATAAGGGAGTAGGGGTGGGAGGATGCTCTTGAAGGTATAATCACAACAGGGTGGGCTCTGAGACTGCTGCCTACTGGATTTTCTCACTCTCATGTCCGTCCATACTCAGCCTTCAGAAAATTATCAAATTTCCATTTCAGTGTGCATAAGAGTTAATGGTGCCAGTGGCTTCCCCTCCAGGTGAACTTCTCTTGACTGTGATTCTTTGCATTCACTTGTCTCTCTTAATATGAGGGTGGAAGTTGGCCTTGCAAACTCAATTTTCTGAAAAGAAAATTTTCTGGTCAAAGAAAAGTCATTTATTTTCAATTTGTTCCACTTTTTTTTCTTGTTGTAAGGAAATGAATGACAACTTCCAAGCTATTTACATGTCTGGGATGAAATTGGAAATCCCAATACTCTTATCGTCTGGGATTTCTGTATACTGAGACTATGAAAGGCAGAGGTGAAAAGGGAAAAGCCAAGCTACAAGTAGATTTTTGGTGAACCTGTTTTTTCCTCTTTTCTGAGATTTTGTTACATATTCTCTACCATGAATTACTCTATTTCTCTGGAGATAATTTGTCTTCGACTTGAGTACTAATTCACTGTGAAGCCTTGGGTGTTTTTCCTTCACCCAGTTAGTATCCCTAGTACCACCTCTCAAGGAGCGGATACAAGGTTATGAGATTCCCCGAGTAAACTGCAATTTTCCACTTCCTTTCCTTCCTTTTTGTTTTTTAAATTTTTTTCTTTTATTTTGCCCCACTTCTAAAATGTATGGTCTGAAGTTGTTCCATTTTGTTTGTTTAATTCCTACTAGTGTTTATTTTTTATTATTTTAAAATTTTTGGTTAATTAGTTATTGGAGTTGGGAGATTCTGCACATACCATCAAGGTGATATCTACCTAGAACTTTCAAGGGGATCCATTTTGTTTGTTTAATTCCTACTAGTGTTTATTTTTTATTATTTTAAAATTTTTGGTTAGTTATTGGACTTGGGAGATTCTGCACATACCATCAAGGTGATATCTACCTAGAACTTTCAAGGGGAGTTTTTTTTTTTTTTTTTTCCTTTTTGTCTTTTTTCGTGTCCGGCAACGGATCGCAACCCTCAGTGTCGCACCCGTACCGGACCGGGACCGGCAACGGGATCGCAACCCTCGGTGTTGCGCCCGCACCTCGCTCAGCCAGTGAGCGGGAACCGGTCTGTATGTGGGATCCGAACCCTCGGCGGGAGCGCCGCCACGCTTCCCAAGCGGCGCACTGTAGCAGTGCGCCACCAGGCCGGCCCCTCAAGGGGAGTTTTAAACTAGAACATTTGGCTAGCATTTACAGAAATATTTATAATTTTTTTAAATAGTAAGCAAAATATTTTTTTTTCTTTGAGTCAAAAAAAAAAAAATCACCCAGAGAGGAATAATTCAGTGGCAGAGTCCTTCACTACTGGTCATTAGGTACAGGGCTCATCCTGGCTGTGCCACTGAACCTGCCACAATGTGACTTTGAGATATCTACACGCTTCTAACACTGTTTGAGCATCTAGTGTATTCTCAACATTGTGTCACTAGAGATTTATTGATGAGTAAAGCAAATTCCTACCCTCAAAGATGTTGCAATCAAAAGAGTTAAATAACCCTATAACCAGAAATTAAAATACAGAATTCACTTTCTCGATCTGTCGAGAGCTCACTTTCCTCATCTTAAAATGAGATGCTTGACTAAATTACTGAATGATACAGCACCTTTAGCCCTAACATTCTTTCATTCTCAGGGACAAAAATAATAGAACTAACAAGTACATGATTAAAAATGAAAGAATTTCTGTGATGGGGAATTTACCAAGAGAACATAGAATTGATAGGCTTGCACTTATAATATTTTTAAAAAATTGAAATCCCATCAGTACATTATATGTCCATATTTTCCAAAAATAGTTAAGTTCTTAAATTTCTAAATAAGAAATTCTGGATGTCCTTGGAGTCTACCATGTGTGGTTTCTTGGCAACTTAGATGAAAAAACTTTTTATTGCTTTGTCCATGTAATAAACACTGATATATTTTTCAGCTTAAAATTTACCAAACCTGATAATGTATTCTATAATTCTCAGTTTTGTAATTATTGAAGAAAATATTACAGTGGTTTAACATGATGGGCAAACAATTGGTAAAAGGGATTTTCAGGCACAACAGAGCACATTAAGAATCGTTGCTCCTGTTCCCCAATTTTTTTCTCTCTAAATGGCTGGGCATTGAATTCAAGAGGAGAAGGGGTGCAGGATAAAATTGATCCCCCAGTCTCTTCCCTGTGCAAAAGCTGCCTTTAGAAGAGCCAAAAATGGGCCGGCCCGTGGCCCACTTGGTAGAGTGCGGTGCTAATAACACCAAGGCCACGGGTTCGGATCCCATATAGGGATGGCCGGTTCGCTCACTGGCTGAGCGTGGTGCTGACAACACCAAGTCAAGGGTTAAGATCCCCTTACCGGTCATCTTTAAAAAAAAAAAAGAAGAGCCAAAAATGGGCCGGCCCGTGGCCCACTTGGTAGAGTGCGGTGCTAATAACACCAAGGCCACGGGTTCGGATCCCATATAGGGATGGCCGGTTCGCTCACTGGCTGAGCGTGGTGCTGACAACACCAAGTCATGGGTTAAGATCCCCTTACCGGTCATCTTTAAAAAAAAAAAAGAAGAGCCAAAAATGGGCCGGCCCGTGGCCCACTTGGTAGAGTGCGGTGCTAAT
>NW_007743649.1:0-11523 GCF_000696425.1 Galeopterus variegatus | reverse complement strand
AAAAAAAAAAGAAGAGCCAAAAATAAGTAAAGAGTATTTAACAAACGACAATACTAGGAACTTGTGCAAACTTTGTTTCTGAAACTTCTTGACCTTACCATGATTTATTTACTCCACTCGCAGTTCATTAGAACTTCGCTTAAAGATGAGAAGAAACATCAAATAACAGTATCTTTCCTCAAGAACCAGAATATTCCATGCCTTTTCCAAAGGTTTTGTGAAAGGAATAAAGTATCAGCTATGTAGGGCTTGCTTGCCACTGTCTCTTGTTCTATTCATATAAGTGAAACATCAAGATTCTTTTCTACAAACACTAATAAGCAACTTATTTTTTTTACATATATACAATTTATTCACGTAATATTACTACTGAAGACTGGAAACAACTCAGACGCCAATCAACAGGGAAATCATTAAACGATGCTGTATCCATGAAATGAAACTCTATGCAACTGATTAAAAATTATGAATAAATCTTCTCATTCTTAGTGTTTGTGTGTACGAGTGTGTGTGTGTGTGTGTGTGAGAGAGAGAGAGAGAGTTTGTGTGTGTGTATGTTGCCAAGGCAGATTCTGAGTTTGAATTTAAAGAATGTCTAAAACATTTGCTATCCTAAGAGTAAAGAAAATGTTTTTCAGAAAAAACAAAAAGAAATAAACAAATCCTTACTAAAGTAAATGAATAAACAAATCCTCACTCTGACCACTGAACTTTGAACCAGTATTTAATGCTCTTCCTTGGTACCCACATCTCCTGGGCATTTTACGGGTCTTTGTTCCAAACTTGTCTTTAGAGCTATCTGGAACACAGTATCACAGTAACCAGAGAAGCAATGCTCAGAGCATCAGGAGACAGCATTTCATCTAAGTACAGTTTCTGGAAGTAAAATAGATTTAAAAGTTTCGACCAACGGTTGGGAGTTTCCAAGTAGACTCAGCTAACTCTGCAACTCTGGGGCCTGGCACATGTCAGTTTGAAATGTCTGCCAACCACCATCACTATTCATCAGGTCCTCTCTACCACCACTGTCATCACAGGTAAATCATACTTAGGTAGAGCATGCAGTGAAAGAGTTTACCTAGTGATGGCCTAAGGGGACCGTAATGTATTTAAATCTTCTTTGGATCCCTTAAGTTATGGGAGATGCAGATTGGGCTGTTGTTTAGGACATTAGCCTTTCTTGCTTCAGTATCTGAATCTTTGCTTCATTTTTCTTGACACTCAAATATCGTATAGCCATACGTGACAGATATTTTGGCACTGGCATCATGTAAAGGTATATATAAAGCATAATATAATGTGTATATTTATAATAGGCAATGTCCTCTTCTCACTCCTATTCAAAGCGTATGTTTTCTGATATTAAAGTACCCAGAAGGCCAAACTATTTACCAAAGATGCTCCTTGGCTCTTAAATAGGAGCAAGTGATATTGCAAATGTCATCAAAATGTTGGGAAAGTAGATTGCAACATTCCTGCTATGTTGAGAAACTACTTCTTAGAGAGGCCTCTAGATTCATTTCTGTTTAGACAGTGCTGAACATAGAACTTTTTTCCCACTTTTCTAGGCTGACCATTCCCCTCCAGCTGACACATTCTTTCAAGAAGTCACATTGACACTGTTTCTATGTCCCAGTTGCCATGGACCTGGGAGATATACTATATCTTACCCTAATAGACTGCTTTAAATAATCTAACCTTTACGGGCAAGAACACCAGCTCCTGCATACTATGAAATCCACCCACTGTGAATTGTCCAATTTTTTCCCGCTTTTTTGCCTTTACAAGCAACAATGTCACATCACACTCAGCCAGGCAAGTCTATTTTTATGACTCCCTTAATTTTTTATTCCAAATTTCAACTCCTTTCCTCCCTTCCTTCATCCACTTCTCCAGAGCTGAAATAAATTATTCTTCTTTGTTTGCTAAGAAGCCTTTTTTTCCTCTTCAGAGAGCTCTCAGAATGTCCTGTCTTTCATAAGCTTTTCCAATTAAGTAAAAGAGCAATTTCTCTTTTTTTTTCTTTGTCTTAGCAACCAATTCACATATTGCCAATAATCCCTCAAGTCCGAAATGTACATGTAAAACTGTTCTATTCTAATCTATGCCCTTGCTGGGATGTCCATATTTCTATATTGACTGGACAAGAAGAGATAATAAGACTTCAAATACACAATTGATGCAAAAAAAAAAAAATTACTGCTAACATCTCTACTAGATACTCTGTGTTGGTTCATTCAAACTCTTTAATACATTTTCTCTATTGGGGAAGGTTGAAAAGCTCAAAGTTACACTTCCAGTGTTCTTTGATGCTTCTGGATTGATGTACTCATGAGAAGTTTTGAAGGCACGAGTGAGCACAGTCCATACTCCCGAAAGTTTTAGATGATGCTACTGGTAGGAAAGTGCATAGAAACATCATGTTGCTCCAGTATCCAGCCAGTGTCCATCACGTAGGTTCCTGGATATAGAGAGGCAGTGGTGGCAGAGAAGCCAGTCTTGATTTCTCATTTCCAGCATAGCTCTACTGTGGTGCCCTCAGAGATAACAGCTCCATCACTCCACTCTGTGTTATTTTGAGTGTAATTCCAAGGGGCTAACCCAGACCTACTCCTTAGACCTGCTACAGATCCTTAAAATATCTACTTTAATGTGTTAAGTGACTTTCTGCTTAAAACACCTGGAGTTGTTCCTGGTTCCTGCACCAACCCCTGACTGATAACATTTCCTCATTGCTTAGATAGAAAATATGACCTAAAGGTACCTTCATGAACCACTGTCTCCTATCAGGCTTCTACCAGTCTCTGGAATCTCACCTCTCAGTACCCTTGCCAGCCCATTTGTTCTCCTCACACCATCCAGAATCTATTAAGTTCTTCCTAATTTTTGTGCTTTGGACATGTTGTTTACTCTTAAATGTGTCATCATCTCCTTCCTGACTCCCTTTCTTCTACACCCAATTTAAATGTCTCCTTCAGTTTCCTTAAGCCATTAGAGCAAAGCTGACTACTTCTACTGCATCTGGTATACAGCTCCGTTATTGAACTTGCCACACCACATTGCAGATGGGTGTTCAGATTTATCTCCTTTTCTATACTGTTAGTTCCTTGAGCTCAGGCATCTTGTGCACCATTTGTTCTTAAATATCTAAGAAATTAGTGATAATTACTGACAGAGTTTGGGTGTATTGTCCTCCCAGAACTCATGGAAATTTGATCCCCAATGTGGCAGTGTTGGAAGCTATGTGAGTTATGGGGGCAGATCCCTCATGAATGGATTAATGCTCTCCCTGGGGGAGGAGGAATTAATGAGTGAGTTCTCACTCTATTAGTTCCCATGAGAGCTGGTTGTTTAAAGGACCCTGGTACCTCCTCTCTGTCTGTCTGTCTGTCTGTCTCCCTCTTTCTCTCTCTCTCTCTCACCATGTGATCTGCTTGTACCCACCAGCTGCCTGCCACTTTTTGCCATGAGTAGAAGCATCCTGAGGCCCACACCAGATGCTGCTGTCCCAGAATCATAAACCTCTGTTTTTTCTAAATTACCCAGTCTCAGGTGTTCTGTTATAGCAACACAAAATGGACTAACACAATTACTTAACAAAATTTTGAATGAGTAAATGAATGTTATCCATGGCTACTGATTGCCTGTATTTTATTCTTGTCTCCTTTGTATTTGGTACACTTTGCAACCACATGTAGATAATAGTGGCTTATTGAAAAAGAATGTGGTCTAGCAATGACTATGTAAAGCAGTAAAACTTTCCACCCTCATAAATAGTATTTACATGTTTAATGGTTGTTTTCATGCTGATCTCCCCCATTTAAAGCATATACATTTAAAAATGGTCTGATTTATAGCATAAATTCTCAGAGAGGAGAAATCGAGTCTGTTTAGCTTAATTGATATGATATAAATACTATGCATGTGAGTCAAAATGTGTGACTGGAAGACAATAATTTAAATATTCATGCTAAGTGACATTCTCATCAATGGCTTTTCCATTCTATGCTTGAACCAAGAAGTAGCCATATTTATTGCTTCATGTGTATGAAGAATAGACAGACAAAATTGTCTCCCACTACAAAGAGCACAATCACAGGAGAGGGCTTTCATGCTGCTTCTGGAAACTGGTATTTCTTGTTATTGGGATTATTATTTAAAAATGGCATGGCAGTTCTATTATAGTATTTCTGTTAATACCGAAATGTGCAGCTACCTTTCCCTATAAAATTTTACTTTCTACTAACTTTCCCATTCTGTCCGTCCATTTTCCTTTAAAAAAACAAGACTGTATTTGTGGGAATGCCAAAGCAAGTAACGTATAAAAGTTTATTTGTCTTTCCTTTGTAGAATTTGAGGGAATTTAGTTTTTCTGGCAGTATATATTTTTAAGTTTTTTTTTTTTTTTAAATACAGCTTCTTGACTATTTCTTTTCATTAGGAGAGATGTTATTCCAAAGAAACATTAAAGTAACTTTTTAAAGCTGAAAATTATAACCACCATTTCATGCTTTTATGTTTTCTTTATTTCACACCCAAAGTCAAAAGTCAGCAATGAATGCAAAATATTTTTTAAAAAACGAAGGTACAAAAGAGGGCCATAATAGAATATTGACAGATTTTATATTGTTTTCATAAGCATTTCTAAGCTCCCTAGAGAAATATGTATTCCCTCCAGAAGAAATATAGACCAAATGTGTTTTTGTAAATGTTTTTCTTTCACATGAAGAACTTCCTATCTGCTTTTATGAACCAGGAATCTTTGTATCTTTGAAAATGGAAGTTGGAATCTGCCTGGTTACTGGACAACGTGGGAAATATGAGCATCAATGTGCACAGTGAATTTTGGTACATTTATGTTAACTAAGCATCTAGTAAAGTTAGGCTTTGAGAGACAAGTTGTGTTCTATGATTTTCATATTAAATGAATTGAAAATACTGTTTTAAAATATGTTTATTTAAATTTAAACATTGCAATGGTTTATCATTGTTGAGGCCACCCTGAAAAAAATCTGACGAACCCCCACAAAAAATTTGGTTTGGATGTCAAGCCTGATAACTCCACACATACACCATAAGGATAGGCAAAGCTCTATTTCTCACATAGTGAGACACTCCGGGGAGAGCTGGGGGAATTTACCAAGCAGATCCAAAAATGGCTGGAGAGAGCCACGAGGAAAAAAGACTGGCTTGCAGCTTCCATGGTGGTTAGAAGATGGGGCAGGAGTGAGGGTGTGGTAGGGAATTCCTATAGATGCCAAAAGAAAGAGGACCCAGACCTTACTCGCATGCCCAAATGTGGAACAAAGAGGAGGAGGAAGAGTAGAAGTTAGGCTTAAAAGCTGTCAGCAGTCAAAAATCAAAAACGAAGTCAAACCCTAATATAATCAACCTTAGAATTTTCTCCATTACCTAATTGTTGAGCTCCCTTAGGAAGTAACAACGGTTGGTGTTATATACAAAGCACTCACTGTAGGCCAACCTGAGAAGCACAGCAGAATGCCATATGATGTTCCATGCTGGGTTCACCTTCTAATCCACCATTTACTAGCCCCATCCCTGTTTTCCACTTAATCTCTCTAAGTAGTTGCTTGTTTGGGTTTTTTTGCAAGGCTAAGATGAGGAATGAATGAAAAATGAATGCAAGATGTCTGGTGCACAACAGGGAATCAATAAACAGTAGCTATTATTACATTTTGCTTGAGATTTTCTCAAATGTTAAATCCTGTGGCACTTGTGGCAAATTTGGATGCTCTAGAGATGCAACAGAGCAAATAAAAATGAAACTTAACCTTTGTCAAAAACAAACAAAATTGGGCACTAGTCAAAGTGGTAAGAAAAATTTAAATCATTAATAACTATTGAGATAGGAGAAAAAATCCACAGTGAACTGAACTCAACTTTGATTTGTACAGAAGTGTTTCAAAGGGAAAGCGAGGAAGGACAGAAGGGGAATGGTGGGGTCTTGAGCAGAATTAGGGAAGTGAAAAATTACAAAAGGTGGAAAAGGGACATTGGTCTATGTGAAACCCAGCTGGATTTGTTAATCAGCACTTTTGGAAGTCAGGCTCCTACCACTACACAGAGACTGGGGATAGGAGACCTATCTTCAGGTGTTGGCTGGAACAGAGAGTAAATTCTTTTGGCAGCCTTGAGTTTTCTCAAGCAGGCTTTAAGGAGGGTTGAGGTCATCATAGGTGTGTGGCCTTGAGTTATTAGAAACTAGGTTAATATTTGTTCAACTCTTTATAGGCCAAGGGTGGGGCCCAGCTGAGAGAGGGCTCAGGGGAGCCTAGCTAGATAGGGTTTGGTTAATAGTTTAAGAAAATATACTAGAGAAATGATTCTTTGAAATTTTATACTAAATTTAAAAATTGCTAGAGTTATTTTCTAACATAAGATTCATAGTCTTGTTTAGGAGTAAAAATTTCAGCATGTGAAGTCATTCCCTTAATAGGATGTTAAAAAAATATGTTTTATTCTTTTGGGGGAACAGTTAGCAAAGCAATTTTAAAAAACTTTTAAAATAATTATAAATTTACAGGAAGTTGCAAAGAAATGTATAGGAGGTCCTGTGTACTTTTCACTCAGGCTCCCCCCATGGTAACATCTGACATGACTATAGCACAGTATCAGAATCAGGAAATAAACATTGTACAATCCACAAAGCTTATGTAAGTTTTATTTTATATCTCTTTATAAGTTTTATTCTTATGTAGGAAGGTCAGTATTCTAATTCTACAGTGATGTGCTGCATCTAAAATGCAGAAAAGAAAGACACGTTGGTCTTTATTTTCCATGCTGAGCTTGGGTACATTCCCATGACATGACCTGGGGCGTGCTTTTCTGGTGCCTTTAATTCTGTCTTCATTGTGCCCCAGGCTCAACCCTTTCCTCCATCCTTCTGTCTTGTTTTGCTATAACTTTTATTTTGACATAATCTCAGACTAACATAAAAGTTGCAAGAATTGTACAAAGAATTTCCATAGCACCTACCCAGATTCCTCAAATGCTAACAATTTACCACATTTGCTTTATCCATCCCCTTTCTCCCTCTTTCTCTATTCATCCACACACACACACACACACACACATAACACACTACGTAGACACATACATACACAGAGTGATATTGCGATGTAATAAAAAACAAATATTTGGTCTCCATCTCTGTTTTCTGGCACAGAGCTCCTAAAACACTTGTAATTTCCTGGATCCTGTGGGTGCTAGGTGCATCTTTTGTTCTGATATTTGGTCTTTGACCAGTTTCTGAAACAGAGCTCCTAAGCCCTGGGGATTTCCTGGGTGATAAGAGTGTCTTTTTTTCTAATGCAGCAACTCTTGGTAGGCTTCTGGATGGGGCTGGCCACCAGAAAGACCAAACTATGATTAGAAGCTTGGAACTTATAGCCCCACCCCACATACTTCAGGAAGGGGAGTGGGGCTAAAGACTGAGTTAATAATTATTCCTATGTGATGAAGACTTCATAAGAATCCCTCAGCTGTGGGGTTTGGAAAGCTTCTGGGTTGCTGAACACGTGGAGGTGTCTGGAGGTGGGTGTACCTGGAAAGGGCGTGGAAGCTCTGTGATGCTTCCCACATCCCTTGTCCTGTGCTTCTCTTCTATCTGGCTGTTCACCTGCATCCATTATAATAAATAGGTAAGTGTATATCAAATGTTTCCCTGAATTCTGTGAGCTCTCCTAGCAAATTATTAAACCTGAGGAGAAGGCTGTGGGAACCCTGACTGATAGCTGGTCAGTTGGAAGTACAGGTCACAACCTGGGACTTGGGATTGGCATCTGAAGTGTTGGGGGGAGGGTGCAGTCTTAGGGGACTGAACCCTTAACCTGTGGGCTCTGCACGGACTCCAGTTAGTGTCAGGATTAAGTGAAGTTGTAGGAAACCCACTTGGTGTCCACTGGAGAATTAGCTGTTTGTGGGAAAAAATCTCCAAACGTTTTTGTTACAGAATTGTTCCATGCTATGTTTTGCTGACTTGTAGCAGAAGAAAAAGTATTTGTTTTTATGATACATAGGCACATTTTTACCCCTTTTCTCCCAAATATTTCAGCATTTATTTCAAATCAAGGACATTCTTTTTCTTAACCATAGTACTAATATCAAAATCAGGAAAATAACATTTATGAAATACTATTGCATACTCTACAGATTTATTCAGGTTTTGCCAATGGCTCTATTAATGTCCTACGTAGCAAATGCATTCAGTTACGTTTCTTTTCCTTTAATCTGAACAGTTTCTCAGCATTCCTTTATCTTCCATGACACTGACCTTTTGAAAACGCACAGGCCAGTTATTTTGTAGAATGTCTGTCAATTTAAGTTTGTCTGCTGCTTCCTTGTGATTAGATGTAAGTTATGCATTTTTAGCAAAAAATACTACACAAGTAATACTGTATTCTCAGTGTTTCATATCAGGAGGTGGAAGAAGTTCATTTGTCCCGTTATCGATTATATTAACTTTGATCACTTGGTTAAGATTGTTTAGACAGACTTATCTACTGTAAAGTTATTTCTTTTTTGTTTGTATTTATATTGCCTTAATATTGCTTTCTCTTCCTCACACATTCTCCACTGTATACCTGTACCTCTAACAGCTTAACTTCATTATAGCATTCATTGCATTAAAAAGTAACTCTTCCTTTTTCTATCTCACTTAATAGTTTAGAAGTCTTTGTCGTTAGGAACTTATCACATCCATCATTGTGCACTCAAGAAAAGTAGAAGGTTCTCAATAGCTGTTCACTGAATAAGCGAGTAAATGAGCAAATGAATTCCAAGAGGCAGAGTGGAGATATTATCCTCTCTATTTTATAAAGAAGAATACTGAAGAGAAGCACCGTGTGATTAAATTATGACAGCAAGTTCTTAGCATAGCTGTTCATTATGTAACAATGAATATTATTGAGCTCATTTCATTTGAGTCCAAGAGGTTACTTTATTTACTGTACCCCAAGAACAAAGAAGGGAAAAGACTTTTGTACGTCTAGGTTCACAATTCTTGATGGATTTAGAAGTTTCATGACTGCTGATAGTACATAGCATATCAGTTAGCTAATGTAACAAGAATGCTACAGAACAAATGGCCCACAGCTTACTGTCCTAAAACAGCAATCAGTACTTTCTCACACTCTTCTGGGGTCATCTGGAAGTCAGCTGATCTAGGCAGAGCTCAGCTGGGCTGACTGCGGGCTTCAGATTAGATCCTATTAAGTCCCACTTGTCTTTCATTCTCTTTGGATCAGCAGGCTACCCAAGACCAGAAGAATGACAGGGACAGTGCATGACCTGTAGTGCCTCCTAGGGCTGATACTCAGAACTAGCACACCAGAATAACTTGCATCTACTGACCATTTATCAAAGAAAATCACATGGCCAAGCCCAGATGTGCTATGGCAGGAAATATGCTCTGTTACTAGTCGAATGGCAAAGGGTGTGAGTACAAGAGGGGTAAAGAATTGAGAAGAGTAATGGGAGCAATAATGCAATCTACCACAGTAATGCAGACACAGGAATGGATATATGCAAACTTCAAGTTGAGTAGGAACACAGCAAGATCACAAATCACGTGAGTGATCTCTCGGATGTCTGTATGCCTGGGGGTAAGCATGTGTGTTCGCTTGGCATGCACTGGCTTTCCTTCTGGTTTCCCTGCGCCCTAGCTGAGTCCATATTCTCATTTAGATACAGAGGTCCTGGCTTCTCTAGTGACTATATATGTGTGCAGCCTCAAGCATTTAAACATTTTTATTTTCACCATATGTACAACTTAATTCAAAACATTGATGTGAGAATAAGTCACACAAGAGAAAAAACTGTGAAAAGTTAAAAGCTCTATACTAATGTCTTATTGGTATTACCACTATTTTACTGTTCAATACAGATGTGAGATACTCTCCAGGATAACATGATGATGCTTGTAGCTAGAACCATAGAACTGACTCTCTGAGTAGAGTCACACCAAGATTTGTATTAGATTGTACTGGACAGGAATAAATCAAGTCTGTGATTTCTGCAAATCCAATAAAGAACACTAAAAAATATTCTGTATGTTAGGTAATTTTCTAGCAATTAAAAGAGAAATAGAGAGAGAAAGAAAAATTTTAAAGCAAAATATCCTTCCCTAAAGTGACAGTTTTCACCATATATTTTAGAACTAAATTTCGAATATATATTTGCTGAGTGCCATTTGAAATACAAATTGTATCTTTAAATACAGTGCAATCAAGTAAAAAGCAAAATAAATTTTGGCAAATACACTAACGGTTTCTGCCTGCTTCATAAAATGCAGATTAACAATAACAAAACAGCAACAACAACAACAAAAAAACTTTTCCTCAGATATGTTCCTATTCCTTCCATTAGTAAAGCCCATACTACAAAAGTCATGGTCTGGTTGTATGGGTGGTTTGGGCAACAAAATACAAGTGTTCAAGTCTTTAATATGAGAATATGAAATAGCTGTTTTGTTTTGTTATCTCGTCATGACAAGTCTTTACATTGAAACAAGAAACACAACCAAACTAACATTTGACAGGTTACTTTTATCAGAAAGTGAAAGAACAGCGATTCTTAGTTTTAAAAAGAGAAAACATAAGAAACAATTTACTCTAATAGGTAAAAAGAAAAAGAGTATATAGAGCCAAAAGGATACTTCTACAGTTCACACACTCAAGAAAGGCGTTTATTTGTGCCATAATTTTATTCACCTCAATATAAAGATGTGCACATTCATGCCTTCAGATTAAAGATTTGCTTCTATAATGCCAGCATTCCATTCTACTTATTATCGACCTTTTTGTTTTTTTCTTAGCCATTTTCCCTGCTCTCTTTCTCAGTGGAATAACTATGCAAGGAATAATACGTTCAAAGTTTCTAAGCAGCTTTTATGGAATAGATTGGTCACTGGTAGAACTAAACTTGTCTTCCTGATATTTACAGATGGCATTCTTGGAGCAGTTCTCTTAAATCCCCTCTAATTCTCCATCTAAAATGTTTTCAAAAGGTACCATAAGCATTTGTTCAAGATCGACTTGAAACATGTCCTCAGATTTCATTTTTGTGATTTGCATTTTGTAACAAACATATCTCACACAAATATAATAGCAAACAATGCCTACATTGTGTGAAGCATGCCAGTCCTTTCATATTATGTCTCAAACTTCTCGCCTGTTTGAAAGTCCACATTAATACCAGTCATTTTCAGTGTATAGCAAAGTTCTCCTCCTGAGCCAAATAAATCTCTGGGGGAAAATGCAGAACGAATAAGAACAGTCTGGTTCTCATTTGTAGAGAATGAAATACACAGGCTTCCAGAACTACACTTTAGATCTCAGAAAGTTTGTTTCTTTCTTATCTTTTTAAGTTGCCTGTCATTTGCAATGTGGGTCTTCAGATGACAGGCTCTGCAGGAACTATGGGACTGTCATTAAGTCTTTCTTTAAGAACTAAGTGTTGCATGGAGGTTTTACTCTCTGCCTTCCTTTCTTCTTTCTCCCCCCC
>NW_007743648.1:17838-18448 GCF_000696425.1 Galeopterus variegatus | reverse complement strand
ATATGACGTGCTGTAGAGTAGCAAGTTCAAATACGAATCAGAGCTGACTCTCTGGAGCTGGTGGACACCCTGAAGCTGCCTCCTCTCCCATGCTGCCCACCCTTAATGGTCCCATCTGCATTTCAACCCTTCCTATTGTCTAGTTAAGTCTCCAGGGGCACATCGACTTCCCGTGTGTGCCTCTGTGTGTGCATGCAGGGGGCAGGTACACTTAGGTGGGCACACATTCTCAGATTTTGCAAGTTCACTTAATAATATTAAAAATTTTTAAAGAGCTTACTCAATTCTGCTCCCAGGACAATTTTTCTTCTTCTGTTAAGCTTTTCAAAAATATTTCTTATCTGGGGGTGACTTGCCTCCCAATATGTAGCTCTCCGAAGCTTGCATTTTAAAATTATTTTAATTTTAACATCCTGGTGTATATTGCTCCCTGCATTTTCTGCCTGACCACATTGTGAGGTCTTGGGAGTGTCCCAAGGGGAGCCGAGACTGGAATCTTCTTTTCCCAAAGCCCCACTTTTTGGTGTTTAGATATCAAGTAATTTCCACTGGTCTCTAGAAGTTATCTTGGCAGATTGCCAGCTGTCATGGCTCTGTACCTTGGGACTTC
>NW_007743648.1:10798-12904 GCF_000696425.1 Galeopterus variegatus | reverse complement strand
CTCCATAGAACTATTAAGTGACTATACTCCCCTGTATTTCACTACATGTGAAGACCAGGGTAGATTTCAGACTCCTAAAGGTGAAAGACCTGTGATGGTCTGAAACAGCAATCCTAAAAATTCAAATATCATTTTAGAAGAGGGATAAATCCTTCAACCACAACAGAATGCTTTTAGGCAATGATTGCTTGAACTTCATGAATAGAATCTCTTTATGGTTTTCAGGAAGTCAGCATTGCATTCACATGCAAATTATAAGGTATTGCTTTTTCCATGAAAAGCTTCACCAAAGCTCTGTTTTATGGGGATTCTGAATCATCTTTATGTTGTGCATGAAGTGCACCTCAAAGTAAAGAGGGTGCTGGTGCAGCATGAGGGATAGAGAGATCTCTGTAAAATCAAGTTGGCAGATCCAGCTCTCAGAATCTACACACCATGTGCTCCTCCGTAGAGATCTATTATGCACGTGCTTACCCAAAGGGAGCTTCTTGTCATCCAATCATTTAAACTGAGTTATCAGAGTAAAAAGCAATCTGAATCTTTGACCAATATAAAGGTATGTATTTGAATCATGAGTTTGGTAAGGTAAACCGCAATCTAAGTTATATGTAAATGGTCATAGATTCTGAAATGTTGGGATTTTACTCTATTTAAATCATGTACAAGGGGAAAAATAAAACAGGTCTTCAAATATCTTATTAGTAAGGCAAAATGTCAATAACATGCAGACTTCTCTAAAAGTAAATAAGCCTTGGTATTGGCTGCTTGGACGATCACTTTAAGACTAATAATATTCCAGGAAATACTCCTCAGCTCATTCTAAGCAACAGACATAATATGTGTTACTTGTTTCAGTGGCTGGGTTGGTTGAGGTGTAACCAGCTGCAAATGTAACAGGATCCTGTGAGTATGTACTGAGCATAAGATTCATGTTGGTTCAAGGCAGGTCCTCTGGGTCATCCAGTCAACCTCAGCTGTGATGTCTAGAGAGGTCATTGGATGGTCCCTGTCCACTACTTTTAAAAGAGCTTTTCCCCTTGCACAGTGATAAAAAAAAGAAAAGAGTCAGTGTGTTTCATTCTGTCCACACTACTATACCAAAATATCTTAGGTTGGGTAAATAATAAATGATAGAATTTTATTGCTCATAGCTCTGGAGGCTGAAAATTTCAAGACCAAGATTTCAGCAGATTCAGTGTCTGGTGAAGCCTCCCTCTCCTTAAAAAATGATGCCTCTGGCTGTGTCCTCACATGGCAGAAGGGGCAAAAAAGGGGTGAACAGACTCCCTCAAGCCCTTTTGTAAGGTCACTAATCCCTTTCACAAGAGCTCTGCTTAATCACCTCCAAAAGACCTTGCCTCTTAATACCATTGCATTATGGATTAAACTTCAACATGAGTTTTAGAAGGTCCCAAACATTTAAACTAAAGCACGGTAGAAAACCTGGTTTAACAATTATTGGAATTTACACTACTTGGTCTATTAAGAGCCTAACATCCCTTCTTTACTCCTGCCTCCCTGCAATCTTCAAAGTGAAGGGTAGGGATAAATTAAGAGAAAAATAAATGTCAACAGAGCACTATAATAAGTTTCTATTTCCTCCAAAGCCAAATTGTGCCTTGACTCTCCATTTGTTCAAAACATGCACACACACTATGTATTATATTTTTATAAAATATGAGTAAATAAACACCAAGAATTGTAAAACGGATGACCATAACAAAAGCAATGATGATTAGATTGACCAAAAATAAAACACATGCATGTTACCAGTAAACTGACATTCTAACGGCTCCTTTATTTTGCAGTGAAAATTGATTTACATGTTTTTGACCTTGAGAACTTGTAGGATTTCAGATTCCCTTCCCTCCCATCTTCCCCTTTTCTTTCCTCCCTCTCCTCCATTAATTTCTTCTCTAAACAAATATTTTCAGGTTGTAATTTGAGGTAAGATTTAGAAAGACTTTGAAGGTTATGCTAAAATGATTGCAATTTATTTTGAAAGGAGTGGAGCCTTTTCGCATTTCTGAGAAGGGGACTTTCATGAGCTGATCTGTGTTTTCCAAAGACAACACCCACAATGAGATTGGTAATACATCAGAGGGG
>NW_007743648.1:8912-10225 GCF_000696425.1 Galeopterus variegatus | reverse complement strand
GAGATAGAGGCCAACATTCCTCTTTTCAAACATAGATACCAGATTCAGCTGGTACTACCTATGGCAGTCGTCAGACTCATCCCACTGATTGGCAGCATCTCCTCCTTCATTAATCAGGGGACTCTATGAGGCAAATTGGTTGCACAAAGATCCCCATAAAAGATCTACTTCTGCACCTGTCTCTCTGGCTCTAGAACTTTCACTTCCCTCCAACTCTGCTTTGAACTCAGCCACATGACTTGTGTTGACCAGTTGAATGTGAGTAAAGTTCTTCAGTGTACCAGGGCGCACTGCACAAAGCTCATGGAAAAATGGAATTAAAATTTAATACGAATCTTCCCATGAACTTCTTCAAGACCCCTCAAACTTGTGAATTTCCATGTGCCCTGTTGCATGACTGGACTTGCTCCTTTTTGGATCTCTGTATTTACTATGATGATGTGCCTGGAGAGGAAGAGGGATGTGAGAGACCCATGGGTGAGTGGCCCAGTCATCTTAGCCATAACAGGTGAACCCACCATAGACTGGCTACAGCCAGCTCACCTACAACATGTCCCACAGCCCAGCCCCAACCAGCAAAGGCACTCACAGACTCACAGCTGACCACAGACACCCCAGTGAGATCAAACTCCCCAACTGACCACAGATCCATGAGCGATAATAAATGCACATTGTTTTAAGGATAAGTCTATTTTAGGGTCGTTTGCAAAACATCATTATCATGACAGTAGGTAACAAATGCAGAAATTGCTACATAGAAGCGGGGTGCTGGTGCTGCTGTAACAAAAATCGAATATACCATCACTGGATTGGGGCCAGGTAGTGGGCCAAGAATGGAAGAAGGGGAGACATATTTTTAGGAGGTTTGAATTGTTGTGACCCATGGTATGTATTGGTGGAACATTTTGCAAAATCATCATATGTGATAACTTGGGAGATACAAATGTAACTAATAAACTTTTGGATTTTAACAATTACATTTTGAGGCAGAATGTTGAATGTCCAACTGGCTCTTCCTAGCTAGGAATTGGTTATTACAAGAAATGTATGAGATAAAGGAAAAATGGTGCAATCAGAATTTGGAGGGAATAAGGAAGATCCAGGATTTTCAACATTGGGATATAAAACTTTTTCTCTTCTCCAGTATTTCCATTAGGTAAAAGACTCCTAGGAGAAGACTCTCAGTTTGAAATGGAGATTAAATTAACAATGTGTCTGTGAGAACTTTTCTGATAATCTCAGTGTATCTTCTCAGACAGACAAGTCTTCTACATATCACAGTATGAGTACATTAATAAAAATCAGGAAAGGCA
>NW_007743648.1:4553-7726 GCF_000696425.1 Galeopterus variegatus | reverse complement strand
ACTACGTGGTTAAGGCTGTGTTAAGTTAACCCATCATAAAGTTGTTATCCCTTTGTGATTAACAAATATTTTTGAATCAATGTAAATATTTGTTGTTTATCAAACTTTCACTCATTATTTTTGCATCTACTGAAGAATTCCGCCTGAATCAATTACTACTATGGTGAGATTATATTTTTTCACCATGCATAATGCCATTCAGGGTTGTTAGTTATGCATTGCAAATCAATTTTAGATAGTGTAAGCAGAAAAATAATTATGAAAACATATTAGAGACACTGAGAGAGTGTCACAGAGAGCCAGAGGACTATACTCTGAGATGGCTCTCTTAGGAGCAACAACACATGCCACACTAGGATCCCTCCAGTTAGAGGCACATGGCCCTGTAGACACAACCACTGCAGAAGGTGCTGGGAGTACCCGGCATGGTGCCATAGCTGGACTCGATGGAGGGGGTCTCTGCCTCACTCTCTCCTCAATGCACTCTGCAAGGCACCTTGTATTANCGATGGAGGGGGTCTCTGCCTCACTCTCTCCTCAATGCACTCTGCAAGGCACCTTGTATTAGACAGGGTTCTCCAGAGAGACAGAACCAATAGGATATGTATGTAGATACATGAGAGGGGATTTAGTAGAAGAATTGGCTCACATGATTGTGAAGTCTGATGAGTCCCATGATAGGCCGTCTGCAGACTGGATGTTGAAAGCATGGCCCAGTCCAAGTCCGGAAGCCTCAGAACCAGGGAAACAGATGGTGTGATCCTCAGTCTGAGGCCAAAGGCCTGAGAGCCACGGGTGCTGCTGGTGTAAGTCCTGAAACCCAAAGACTGAAGAATCTAGAGTTGAGATGTCTATGGACAGGAGAGAAGAATGTATCACAGCTCCCGCAGATAGAATGAGAGATTTGCCTTTTCCTTTATTTTTGTTCTCTCCAGGCCCCCAGCAGATTGGATGGTGCCCACCATACTAAAAGCAGATCTTTCCCACCCAGTCCATCCAGGCCCACATGCTAATCTCTTCCGGAAACACTTTCACAGGCACACCCAAACATCATGCCTTACAGGTTTCTAGGTATTCCTTAATCTAGTCACCTGAAATTAACTATCATCCCCTTACTTTTTAGATTCTCTGGATTCTGAGTAGAAGCCTCATTTACGTTCATCCAGATATGCTGACAGATGAAGCCAAGGTCACATGCTTTCTCCTTAGCTGCAAGGGAGGCTGAGAAGTAAGTTCTGGTTTTTCCTTGTGAGGGCAGCATGCCACTCACAAGGTGAGGAATTCCCAACCCCTGGAAAGGGATGTTTTGAAGAATTTTTTTTAAATGGTAGTTTGAACAATAGGGTTTTTCTTTTCCCTTCTTTCCTTCCTTCCTTCTTTCTTCCTCTCTGTTTCTTTCTCTCCTTCCTTTTTTTTTCTAACATTACCTTCTATTATTCTAAAAGTTTTTCATTATCTTTCTTTAATGGTATCCATGCCTTAATAAATATGGTTCATTCTAAATTTTTCCAACAATGTCTGGAATTATTCAGGACCTCTATTCTTCCACAATGGACACGGGTCACAGCATTCTTTAGCTATGCACTAAAGAAACCCTCTGCCTGCTTATGTCATCTAGAATCTTAGCCTCAGTGATGGAAACACAAAAATCAAATTTAGATATATAATCAATTACACTAACACATATATGATACTAAAATCTTTACTACGAATAGTTTCTTTAATTCCATGCCATAACTCTTAGCAGACTTTTCCTTTTTTTATAGTATATCGTCCCTCCTTTAAATGGAGGATTTTGGTAAACCATCTTAAAATGTAAAGACTGAAGATGTCTTTATTGTGTCACAAATTTAAATGGCCTGCCATTGTCAAGGACTTTGCACAGACTCTTATCAGAGTTAAAACTGCTGAGGCTGAACATGTGCCCACGGACTTGGTGATTCTGAAATATCCAGACTCCTCCTCGAACTCCCATTGGTAATCTTGTTTTTTAGGGCTTCAGGTTCTCCAGAGGAACAGAATAAGGGACAGAATCTACCCATGGCAAGCTCATTGCTTCACCAGGGCAGGTTGTGAGCCTAGAGAGAATAAGCTTCAAGATCATTTGATAAGTCAAAAAAATACCACATAGGAGTTGACTATTGATTTGGAGCTTTGAGAAAGGCAAATGGGGGTATGCACTATGAGAGAAAGTGAGTAGTGGCTGAGTCCCAATGTAAGTAGCAGTCAGAAAGTAAGAGAAACTTGAGTTAAAACCCCAGCTCTGCCTTTGACTGGCCATTAACTTAGCAAATTACTTAACTATTAGAAGATTCCATTCCTTGTTTAGATCATGGGCTAATGACAACATCTGCCTCAACAGGTTTATTGTGGGGAGTAAACCACATAACACCCACAAAGAACTTGGCTCAGAGCCTAGTTCCGGAGGAGTCCCCTCCAGGCATGGGCAGTCACAACTTCTAAGTGTTTGGGAGCTAATGTTCTCCCTTCACGGTCAAACCGCTAACACACGACTGACTGCATTAACCCTGCTGAGGTCCTGGAGCTCATTGCAATAATTGTGTGCCCCCTGCCTCTGAGCATTAAGTGCTCCATTATGATGACTAACCATTCCTACCCTGGGAAGCTAGAGACTTGTTTGCCAGCAGCCATCATCAGCTTCTAGAAACCAGGTGCTTCTGCTCGGCCCCCTACTGGAACCAATGAAGCAGTGGACCGAGGGTACAAGGATGACCAGTCAGATGCTACTGCCCAGGGGGAGAAGCACATGCCCTGGGGGCCTGATCATGAGGCATCCAGGGCCTGAGCTCCCTTGGGGAGGGAGTGCAGAGAGCCCAAAGTCAACCATCGTCTGGAGACTTTCCTCTACCTTTGTCAAGGACTTTGCTCAGACCCTGATCAGAATAAATCTTCTGAGCCTGAATACATGCCCATGGACTTCAGGGGCTCTGAAATGTTCAGACCACTCCTCCACCTCGCAGTAGTTATCCTGATAGAGGAAACAACTTTAAGATCATTATAATTAACATGCAATCAATCGTGTGCAATCAGTCAGTCAAATAGAACTTGCTTTTGCATTGCATCTCAAAAAGAAAACTAAGAATTTTGTTGCATGCCTGAGAACAAACATAAACCAAGTGTTTTGATAAAATCTGAAACTGCTTTAAGATTCC
>NW_007743648.1:2290-3057 GCF_000696425.1 Galeopterus variegatus | reverse complement strand
TTAGACTTTGGTTGATAAATGAACACAATTTGAACTTGAGCAGTAAAGAATTAATAATGAAGGTATATTTCTATGCTGAGCTTTCCTTTTCTTCCTTTTCTGAACGTGGTAAAAGATTTAGATGTGCTACAAACAGAAACAGAAAAGCACCTGTCATCAAAAGGAAAACCAAGAAAACCTAGGCATCCACATAGGAGAAAGCTCTGTATTTGTGTATGGTGAAGTTAGTAAAGGATTGTAAAGGGGAGAGGATCTGCTCCTGATCCATGTCACAAGGGAAAGGAAAAGACAAATATCAGTACTGGGTCTCCCAGAGTCAGGCAGGAATTACTGTGGAGATGTCTGTCTTCAGCTTCAAAACAGAGGAAAGGGGCACTGGGGAGAACCAGACTGATGACAATGGCCCCTGAATTTGGAAGGCTATGGTCAGCCACAGGCACCACCCTGCAGAGGACCACTCAGCCAGTAGCCAGGACATTTGACAGGCCAGAAAGGAGAAGACAAGGTGATCTCAGGTGTACCTGCCCATCAGACGCTTCTGTGCCACCTCCTGCTTAGCCCCTTCTCACCTGGGCTTTTATCGTAAAAGGAGAAATTATAAAATTTATCCTGCCAAACAAACCAAAAATCACCAGTTTCACTGAAAACTTACAGGTGATTTCAGGACAATGGCAGGCTTCTCAGTGATTAAATAGGGAACCATTGAGGTTGCTTTGAGCAGTCAGATGCAGCCAAAGAGACACAATTTTCTAGAGAAGCCCTGAGGT
>NW_007743648.1:0-495 GCF_000696425.1 Galeopterus variegatus | reverse complement strand
TCTAGCAGGAATTTGGGGACCCAAAACAGTACAATCTCCTTGAATGGGCAAGAGAATTAATGCACATAAACCAGTCTTCTGCGGTTTCCTTTTAAGGGCTGGTGATGGGCACTGCTTGGCCAACCTCTGCTCTGAGTGGCTGCGCTCCACTTCGATAGGCAAAGGCGTCCCAGTGAGCATGATGTTTACTCGCCAGTCTCTGTTAATGTGCTCCTGAATGTGAAGCAGACAGCCAGGGCTGCTGCTGAAGTGCGTACNGAGAAGAGAAAAGGCATCTTAATTTGGTATCCACCTCAGCTCTGTGCTAGGCATTCCAACATAGGATCTTGCACAACTGGCACTTAAAGTGGGGCTGTCACGTTTCAGATAAGTAGCTGCAACAGGAGACAATGTGCCACTCAAGCTATCTTTAAGGGTTTGGGTGAAGAGTTAGGTAATAAAGGAATGATGATGCCCAACAATGAAGGGACACTGGATTAGAGTCATGAAGGCTCT
>NW_007743647.1:5119-18451 GCF_000696425.1 Galeopterus variegatus | reverse complement strand
AAATTCAAGATAGAAAATGACAATAATAATTTCAACATGGTTATGTACATAATCAGTTGCATTTACGTAATATTAAAAGTAGTAATGGCAAATATTCAGCTAAAAAGACAATAAAAAAAGGTTCTGAGGGAAAATGGAAAAACACCAAGGTGTCAATAGGAAGCTTTGTCTCCAAATTGATATTTTTGAGTTTGCAAGGAAGAAAAGCATCTTTTTCTTCTACTCGTCTTTAATTCATTGGCTGTGGCTCCTGTAACAAAAGGCAGATTAATAAGAGAAAAGCATAAAAATTTATTTAATATTATTTTTAAATGGCACGGGAACCTTCGTAAGGAAATGAAGACCTGAAGAATTTTATAGTCGATTTGATGAAGAATGTAGAATCATGGAAAAATACGATAAGGCAAAAAGAAAAAAAAAAGAGCATGAGCTAAGGGTAACAACCTGGGGGAGACTTAGCAAGGCCCGATTGCTCAGTTTCCTCCCGCACCTGTGTCCCTTGTTTTTGGAGATAAGGATGCTCCTTTCCTCTAAGTATAAGGAGGACATCTCTCACATGAGCATCTTATGACCTTCTTCAGGGGAGAAGGGCACGGGAAGGTCAGAGATACCTTCCTGCATATGTGTTTCTCAAATTCCTTCTTGTTAAAATATTCAATTTGCTGTATTTTAGGATAGTATGTCCTGAACCCCATCAAGTTCTATTCTTTTTTAATGTAATGGATTTTTTTTAGTGTGGGCCAGAAAAACACATCTTAAACACCAGTTGTAGTGATGTACAAATAATCATAAGCTCATAGAATGTAAAGTGAAAATGGAAATCTTAGCTGTCATGTAGCCCAATTTTCACAATATTGACAGATCATCAGAATTACCTAGAATTGCACACGTGTGCACACATATACACACGTATATAAGTATATATGTATAATATGATATTAAGTTGGGTTATATATATGTACATGTACACATGTTGCTAAACTTTATTTATGGAAATTTAGTGCTAATTCAGTAGGTCTGTAGAATGGCAAAGCAGGTATCCTACAACTAGCCAGGTTTGGAAGCCACTTATGTCACAAGTTTTGCAACTTTGCATACGAGGCAACTGAAAGCTGCGTAGATTGGTCGACCTGCCACTTGTCACACAGCCACACGTTAGTAGTCTGTGACGAAACGCAGGCTTCTAACTCTTGACTTTTCCCACTAACCCAGGTTTCTTCTTCAAGATATTTTATGATAAATTGCTAATCTCATGAATTTGACTTTGAGTTTCTGTTACTTATAGCCTTCCCTTGTTTTTATCTAGTGGAGAATTACTTAGCCTGCTGATTTACTATTTAGCTTTTAAAGGTAACCTGATATTGGGTTTGTACATGAAACTAAAGCTAACACTTTGTTTCTTTGATTGGAAATAATTTTCACATGTTTTCTCATTTCTCTTTGTTAAGATTTATCTTCTAACTTGTGGTTTTTTTCACTTCAAAAATAGCTACTTAAATCCAGAAAAAAATAGTTTGTTTATTAAACTCATTTGCTTAACAATTTCAGAAAAGTTGGCCAATGAATTCTTTATTGAGAGGGTTCTGTCCTCTCTTCCTTTCTTTCTCTCTTGCTTCCCTTTTAGAATCCCCAAAGGAAATGGCAGATGTGAATAGCTGAAATGTAACAGACTAAATTGTTTGCTTTGTCTACCTTCTACTGCCCTCTGTTGGGTAAAATTAGGTCTGCTCTAATATGTTAGATTGTCTTGCCTTCTAGTGGCCTGTGCAGAAGAAATGTGGACCCTGGAAAGCACTATATGAAGGATCTTAAGTCTTTTCTTGAGTTTAAAATTGTGTGGGGTTTTGTTTGTTTGTTTGTTTTACAGGTATATTTCCAAATTTTTCTTCCAGGCATATACACACACACACACACACACACACAAATAGATAAAGGATGGATTCTGGAAGAGAAAGAGCAGCTATTTCTAACCAAGTGAGATTGCCATGTAAGTATTTGTGTTCTTTCTTTAAAAAAAGTTTTGCTTTGTTTTTTTTTCCTGTCTCATTCTATAAGACCATATGCCTTGAAACAGTAAAGCTACCTCATCTGGATTTTTTTTTTTTTTTTGTATTTATTATGTTCATTCTTCCCAGCTCATACTTGCTCATTTTTAAAACTGTGGTTTGGACATCAAACCTCTGAACTTTCTAATTAAGGCACAAAATTTGACCTGTGCTGTGAGTAGCAGCAGATAGGCCCATACTGGTTGTGAAGAGCTGGTAGCTGTCCTAGTTGATTGTCACATTTGTCCTGATGAGCTGGTGTTTGTTAAAGATCATGCAGATCACCTCAGGGCAGCAGGCAGTCTTCATTTGTCTACACCCAAGCTTTATGCGTGCTCTCCCTCTTTCTAAAATCACTCACCTCTCCCTCCTCTAAACTGAATTCTCAGCTGTATTGAACCTAGTGGTCTACATTTATGTTATTGGTGACTTCAAAAAACTTCAGGATTGGGGCCGGCCTGTGGCTCACTCGGGAGAGTGTGGTGCTGATAACACCAAGGCCACAGGTTCAGATCCCATATACAGATGGCCGGTTCGCTCACTGGCTGAGCGTGGTGCTGACAACACCAAGTCAAGGGTTAAGATCCCCTTACCGGTCATCTTTTAAAAAAAAACAAAAAATCTTCAGGATAGAGTTGATCACAACCTCATTTGTGTCCATTCTGTACTTTGTGAAAATCCTATTAAAGTGATTATAATTGTTCAGCATATTCTGGAATACTGGGAAACTTTATCTATGAATATTGTTTTGTAATTTAACTTTTACCTTTCTCTTTTCTTGAAGATCACTTTTTAGTCAGATGTTATAGATTCTGAGTGGGTCCTTTTAAAAGTTATTTTTTTATCTCGTATGTTCTATCTTTCTATAAATTCTAGGTGGTTCTTTTTATGTTAACATTCATTTTTCAATTAATCTTCCAATTGTATTTTTCTAATTTCTAAAAGATGTTTTTTGTTCTCTGATTGTTTCTTTTTCATAGTGTCCCATTCTTATTTTGTGGATGCTGTATTTTCCTTAATCTCTCTGAAAACACGTATTTGATTTTAAACAAATTATCATTATGATACACACATTATCTGTTTCTACAGGTTTTTCTTTCATGTTGCAGATATCCTCCAGTTGATGTTGAATATTGGTTTTATATTCACATTTAAGTAGGAATAAATAGGAATCTCTGTGTTCATGTAAAATTAAACAGGCTTCATATTCAGGTGAGCGGGCAGGGGTAGCCATTAGCTAGATCTTGATGCCAGGATAAGGAGAACATCCCTCTGCAGTCTTTCATTCAAAGGGTTGCACTCCTTATCTAGAGATAAGCAATGCAATTTCTTTAGGGAAGAACCCTGTGATTTTCTTCCATAGCTAAGTGCCTCGTAGCAGAATGTACCACATCTGAGTGGTGGGAGACTTTACTCTCTCCTGGTCTCACAGTCCCTGTGTCAAAGCCACTCAAGAGTCTCCTCGGACAGGTTGCATCTCTCCTTAACTTTGTCTCCTGCAGCTTCCTTCCCGTTATTTCAGTCTTCAGTTCAGCATTACTTTTTCATTTTGTCTTTTTATAAAATGTATGCGTTTCTTGCCGGTTAATTTCATCATCACTATTGTCTTTATTGTTATGGACTTTGCACCTTCTTATTTTCTTTAGTGTCAAGTTAACAGGTTTAGAGATGGAAAGGGATGGATGCCTGTGGGCAGTCCACCATCTTGGAACAGAAGTCCTAAGAGGGGCCAAGAGAGAAGACACCAAACACTAATATTGTCTCTGTGATGAGAAAATAGAGAGTTGTAGGGAGTAGTGCAGCGGTACCTACTTTAATTCCCTCATGTCCTGAAAGCCTACCTATTGAATTAAATACTCTCATCTTTATTTAAACCCAATCATAAAATACTAGAGTTAAAGTGCTCTCCTAGGTCATCTTGTTACATCGCAATTTGGAAGTTGGTATTTCTTCTATACCATTTCATTCAATCTGCTTTCAAAGTATATTTAATCATCCTCACTTAAGATGTGTTGGAAATGCAGTGTTGGAAAATTTTGCTTTATTAGAAATCCCTTCTAATATAGAAATGAACTCACCTCTCTTAGTTTCACCCACTAATTCTAATTTATTAATTAAAAACATGTGCTTCAGGGGACTCTGTGGACAGTTTGAATGATATATAAAAACAGGTTTTTTTATGTACATGAGAACATTTTTCTGGGAAGAGGGTCCATTGGTTTTGGTACATTCTCAACTTAAATCTGTAAACAAACAATCAAAAGGCTAAATGCTACTGGCCTCAAAATAGCACAGAGAAAGCTGGCTTCCTTTTAATTTCTGGCAGTTCTCCAAATATCCAAGAATAGCTACAATTCACTTTCATTTTTTTTGTACTCATGCAATGAAAACTTCAAAGTCATCAGATAACATAGTACTGTGGCTAATTGAATCAGATTCAGATTTTGAAGAGCTCAGTCTAAAATTATTATAAACCTGTTAGTGCCCATTCCCATAAATAGAAAAGGGTCGATTAGTAAAACAAAGTGATAAAATTCAGTACACTAAATGAGGGGAACTAGAGGTTTATTGTTTTTCTGTAGAAGTGGAATGAACAAAATATACAGGAATTCTTTGTTGCTGTCATGTTTAATCACCACACTGGTAAGTTTTTCAAGGATGGGATCAAGGATCCAGGATGGGATTTTTGCCTTCACTGACAAATACATTAGCAGTATCTATAAAAAACCATCATAAAACCTTGAGCAATGTTTAGAAAGTGTACCATTTTGTATAAAACAAGATAAAACTAAAATTACTTGAAATATCACTATCTAGTGTATCATGATGATTTTGATGTGTGTACTTTTTGAATAAAACATATTCTTTGACCTGTTTACTTATCAGTACTGTGTATTATGAAAGTCCTTTCACAGGAGTGAATATAGACAGACCTTTTTTATTTTAAATTATAGCATAGTATTTCTTGGTTTGGATGTATTATAGTTTACTTAACCTGTCTCTCTCTATATTTTGTTTCCATTTTTTGCTTCTAAAAGCAGCAGTGTAATACAATATATATTGTATCCTATTTATATTGCCAAAACTCTCTTGAGATAAATTTATACTTTTCCCCACAGTGAATTAAAATCTTCCCCCCTTTTGTACACTCAGGCTCAACCAGGATTTCAAAGGTCATTTTAGATTTTACTAATCTGCCAAGCAAACTGGTTTATGGTCGTGTTTTCACGGGGGCGAGGGGAGCCTTATTACAAAGACCACTATTTCTATCTAGAGGTAACAACAGGATCAATGTGAGTTCTCCTGGTTTCTGAGCTTGTGATTTCAGTAAGGGTTGTTGTAAGAAGTCTGAGAAGCTCTAATGTTTTAAAATAGACTTTGCTTAAAGATGAATTCATCTGAATCCATCTCTAAAAGAGAAAATACATCTTCATATTCTTATAAGGGTGGAAGATGCTGTATAAACATCAGTACTTATTACAGTAAATTCCCAATTTGTGGCCAATGGGCATAAAAAAGGTAAAAAAAAAAAAAATGCAGAGAAATAAAGGATTACTGGATTCAGAGATAATCTAAAAACTTCATTTTCACCAATAGCTTATATGAATCTCTCAGACCTGATATTTTCCCAAAACTGCCAACAATGAATAATTTAAAATAAAGTTTAAAAAAAGAAATTAAGTTGTATACTAATAGATCTTTTTTATAACACCGTACTTTGAAATACAGTTATTAATGAACAAACAAATATTTTAAAAGAGTGCAGAAAGAGCAGGAAGACCCAAGATTAGATAAACTGACAATGTATAATTTCCTGAAAAATTATGTTAGCATTCTTATTCAATTATTTTAATTACAGTGCATTTTAGGAATTTTGATTTTCATTTTATTCCAGATTTTTTTCACAATAAAACCCAGAAAATGAAGCCAATGAAGTAATATATAGTAGAGCTGTTGAAATTTATAAAATATATACAGAAGAATTTCAAATTTTTAATTATATTTTAAAGATGATAACCAATCTTTAAAATATAAACTTATAATCTTAAAAAGAGAATTTTATTCTTTATTATATTTTAAATATGGCAACTAATATTTAGTATATTAGGGACTAACTGAGAGAAAGTTATGATTATCCATATTTTTTCTAAAGACTGTAGGAGTGAAAAGGTATAAGACCTTTTTCTCACCCATTTCAAGGTTCATGGCTGACACCCGTATAACAAAAGGCAGATTAACAAGAAAAAAGCATAACAAGTTAATTTACTTAATCAAAGTTTTAAGTGACACAGGAAATTCTATAAATGAAGACCTAAAGATCTGGGGAAAACTGTGTATTTTTATGCTTAGGTTTGATGAAAAATGGACAGCCATGTAGAAATGTGATGGGACAGAGAAGATATGATCTAATGGGAATAAACCGAGGGGGACCCAGCAAAGCCTGCCTCTTCAGATTTTTCTCAGCCTCTCTGTATAGCATTCCTTACTTTGGGTATAGGGCAGGACACCTGTCAGAGAGTGACATTTCAAGATTTTATGGATTGCTTTGGGGAAAAGAAATTCTAGTTTCCATGACTGCTTCAGGGGAGAAATGGGGGAAAGGGAAAGGAGGGTGGGAAGTCAGAGAGAACTTCTTGCTTCTAAGGACCTCCCAATATCCTATAGTTCAAAGTACTCAGCGTGCCAAAGCATCATATTTTGGGGTGTTGTGATTCAATAGATCTTGCATGAGGTTTATGGACTTTTTAAGCCCAAGTTTGACAAAAAAGGCAATTATGTACCTGGAATGTCCTGGATTTATTCTGATTTGGATTAATAGTATTTTCAGAATATAGATAATGTAGATAATACTAAGTCCTCTTTTTCCCCTTCACCTTTATCTAAGCCACAAGCTTTAAAATATAAATTGTATAATTTGATATTCAATGCTTTAAAATATTTGCCATCCACAAACATACAAATGAAGGAGAACACTATTCTTAGTGCTTTGACTGAGAGACCACTATGATGTCACTGCGACAATCCATCTTGATCCCATCTGAGCTGTCCGTATCACATGGATTGGGCCCCTGTTGTAACCTGATTGGTCATTCACAGCCTGGCTGATTGTAACGTCCCTATGTGCTGTGCACAACTCCGGATTAGCTTCCTCTTAGGCCAGTCTTAACTGATTGCTCCGAGGCCTGCTGCTCCCTCAGCGTCCTGGCACCCTTCTCTGGTATCAGACCCTTTCTCGTGTGTTGAATGCCCCACCCTCTTTTTTGGACCCTGTGCTTGCTTCTTTCCTGATTTGCTCCCATATTTTGTTGGAGCACATTCTCCTTTAGCTTCTTGAGAAGCAGGTCTTGAAAAATATATTTTTGAGCTCTTGGATGTTTGAAAATTTTTATTCTACCATCAGTTGTGATTGAATTGTGTCAGTATATAACACTCCAGGTTAAGAATAATTCTCCTTCACATTTATACCATTGTCTCTATGCCATTAGGATCATTATACCATTGTCTTCCAACCAGCAATGTTTTTGTTGTAAAGTCCCATATCATTCTGATTCCTGACATTGCATAAGTTACACCCTGACCCCTCATTTCTTTTAACTCGCTGCTTCATTTGAGATCTCCTCATCTATATACTTTTGAAGTTTTGAGTTCCTTGCTTTAGGCCCTTTTCCACCTTTACATTGCTGAACAGTTTCTCAGTCCTTCAGTTCTGAGAAATTTTATTTTAGTTTTTATTTATCATATTTTACTTTCTCTCTCTCTCTCTCACTGTGTCTCCCTCCCACTCCCTCTCTCTCTCTATCTCTTTTTCCAAGAATTTTATTAGCGAAATGTTGAACCTCAGGTTCTTTAAAAAGTATATATTTTGAAAAATATCTTTTGTCTTTTGTTCCACTTGCTGTATGGTTTTATCAACTTTTTTGATATAGTTTGGTTATGCACATTTCTTAAGTTCTTTTTGGCAGATAACAAGCCCACTGGAGAAATTTTGAGGGGAATGTAGTTAGCTACTCCACCGGGTACCTTACTACCAGGTTATAAAAAAAATTAAATATCAAACCAAAAATTGTCTTACCTACAGACATGAAAGAAACTGTTTATGTGACCTTTTTTCATTGACTCAAGGAAATCTCAGCTGTTGGTTCCTTTAGATGTTTTTATCACCACATTGCTTGTGTGGTAGATATGGACAAACATCTATGGCAAAAAAAAAAAAAAAATCACAGAAAAAAACTATCCGTGCCAGTACTGACACTTGCCTTAACTACTTAAAAGTGACTTTTGTGTTAGGTTTTCTGTAAACACCACTTTGTGCTGGAAATGATTCTAAAAGTTGGGTTCAAAATCTAATCTCTTCTGTGTGGCTGTATCATAGCATTTGGAATTGTTTCTGTCTCAATTTTGTCACACTAATTAAAAAAATTGAAATCTATTTCTATCAACTATAGTCAAGCTGCAAAATACAAACCACATTGTAAGTTAGATTTTCAATGGGTTTTACTTGACAATAATGCAAGAATATTTTTCCAAAAATTGTGAATATTAGAAAATGAAGCCATATTTTCACAACTGGTATTTTTACTATGCCTGAACTATTTAATTATTATTACTATATGAAATAACTTTATTCAAAACCTCTGGCTTTGAAAATATGTTGGTTTTTTTTAAAATCTAAGCTCTAAGTGCAAATATCTGAAAAAATATTTCTTTTCCTCAAAATAATTTTAAGTCTCAAAACAGTGAATATTATTTCATTTTCTTTCCCAAGGAGGGCTATTAAATGGAATGTGCAGTCTTTTCACCAGGCAGTCTTTTGCTTCACAGATAATTAGTGCCTAATCTTTGGCATCATTGGGTTGGAAAAAAAAATCCAGAGAAATAAAGTTTCTGTAAAATAGTTTATGGAGCGAAACAAATTGGAGAAAAGTGTACAGAACAGCTAGCAAATAGAATATTTATAACATATCCCTTTGGGCTTTGACAATCACCAATATTGATAAACATTTATAAATTACTAAAAGTGATCTCATCCTTCTTATTTTTTTTTTCCCCCTTTTTGTCTTTTTTCGTGACCGGCAACGGATCGCAACCCTCAGTGTCGCACCCGTACCAGACCGGGACCGGCAACGGGATTGCAACCCTCGGTGTTGCACCCGCACCTCGCTCAGCCAGTGAGTGGCCGGTCTGTACGTGGGATCCGAACCCTCGGCGGGAGCACCGCCGCACTCCCAAGCAGCGCACTGTAGCAGTGCGCCACCGGGCCGGCCCCCATCCTTCTTATTTAACTATGATGTTAGAGATAAGAACTCTATATAGACAAACCATACTATATCTAAATTTTATTCTATGTAGCAGTTTTCTTTCAGGGTTTACATATAAATATTGGTTTACATATAAATATAACAAGGTCCTATTGTATAATACATGGACATTGATCTTTCTGTAACAATACTAATACTAACTTAAATTTATCAATTAGTATTTATTGAATACATGTTTGTAAATTGTTTTGCAACAGTCCTATAAAGCAGGTACTATTATTATATTTTACATTTTCACATTTTATTGAGATATACACAAATAGGAAATGTGATAAAATTGACATGAAGCTTATATTTACTTGCTGAATTTTTCTGTTTTAAATAGTTGTAGAAATAGACTATATAAAAAAAGTTAAGAGCATAAGACTTTGTCATTATCAGAAAACTTTTAGAGTTAATAAAACTGGAAATATTAGGAATGTTAATTACTGAAGTACGAAAATGCATTCCTATACATTACAGGAATAAATTTTAGAGAGTCTGCCATGGCATAAACCAAAAGGAAAGTGAAATTTGATTTAACTAATTTATTAATTTGCACAATCATTAAATAAATGTTGTACAAATACCTACCGTGCATAAGTCTTATGCTTGGCCTTGTAGTTAGAATAAAGATGAATAAAACATATCTCTTGCTTAGGGCACTCACAGTCATGGTCTAGTGAACAATAATAGAAAACTAAATACACAAAGAGAGGGATTTGTGTGATCAATGCGTTGGGAATTAAAGCCTGGTAGGCCATCTATCCACGATGGTTGAATTATTGATTTTTACCTCATCTTATTCCAGAAAGAATGTTTTAGGAATGAGATAGACACAATGAAACAAATATGAAATCTGGGGTGTTAAAGAAAAAGAAAAAAATAACTCTTATAAGGGTGGAAATAAATATGCACCTCTCCTCCAAAAGATGAAGTACAACCCAACCAACTTTAAAGTGGAAATAGACATAGAAAATACTAAGAAAGAAAATATGAGTAGAATGTTCATATCTTTCAGACAGAAAGAAATGAACAAAATGTACAAATTTCAAATAGTATTAAAGTTACTTGCTAAGGCTTTGAAAAATTATATATCATCTCTCAGCATGAGATGATATCCATAAATGTGCTTTAAATTTTTCAAAAGGCAATATGTGGCACTTACTCTTTGTTATTTTTTATCTCTTTATATATTTTTATCTTTTTATGCTTATTGTCAAATCTCCATGACATTAAAAATGGAAAATGAAAAGAGATGAAAAGCTTAAATCACTGTTACTTAAGCTTCACCAGAGGATTGATAAAAAAAAAAATTATATTTTGGCATCATCTTGACTCTTGAACTTACTCCCAGATCAGCTACAAATTTGTCCTATGGCCTGAGGTATTGAAACACCACAGAGCTCTGCAATAATTTTCTATCACATCAGACAACCCAGTTATTCTCTTTCCCCAGGTGTCCCAGTGACCTATATTGTCAACAACAGGGCATTGCTTCAGTATCAAGTCTTGGAATATCTACTCTGTTAGAGGATCCACTTATTCATTTCACTGTTTAGCTGAAAGGTACGGTGCATTTTAGAGTGATGGGGATCGTTCAGCACGTTCATCCATCCATACATCCTTACGTTTATTGTATTTGGTTCTTAACACAAAAGAAAGAGTGCCACCTACTGGATGTGGGATATAAAGAGCATATTAGCATTAAAATGTACTTTCTTGTTAAAGGTTGATTCAAAGTAATTGCGTCAGAAAAAGTTCCAAAAAAATGTGTAATTTTTACTTATAATGATTACATGTATTTGCTTAAATGCTTTTATTTTCAACTAACACTGAACAGAAATTACTTTACAATTTTCATCTAGATATTTAAAAATAAATATTTCTGCTTTCTGTCCTTATACATTTTTAAAATCCCGTTTACCTTTTCCCGAATAATATAGAACAATTAAGCATCCTCTTACGTTGTCTATGTAAAAGTAGACTAATAATCTTGATAGCCTAATTCTATTTTGTAATATAAAAAATTTGGGTTATAGAAATACTATAGCCTGGATTTAGTAATTAAAGACTATCAAAGTTACAGAGGAGGAAGGAGCTGCCCTGGTCCAAAAATAACCAATTATTTCATCAACCAAAAGTCAGCATTTAAGGTTTAAATGATTGGTTCTGTAACTTGCTATATTGCATTCTTTATGTCTCTGTTACTATTTACTCCATAGAATACTGGTTATTCTTAAGAAATATTCATTGGCTCCTTTGTTTTCACATGCTCTAGTGTTTATGTTGATAGAGGTCTATGCCCAAACACCACCATCTCAACTCAGTTTCAACAGCCACATTTTAAGTCCTCGGTAACTATATGTGCTAATGGCTACTGAATTGGACAGCCAGATTTATAGAACATTTCCATCATTGCAGAAAATTCAGCTGGATAGTGCTGTTAGACATAAATACTGCAATAATCACCCCCATTTCCCTTGTATAACTCCTAAAAATGCACCATGGTGTTATATTAAAGAGTCAATACTCTAGAGTCAGTCTGTATTTTAATCCCAGTGTTGGTACTTACTGGATAATTTTTAGTAGAATCCTAAACATAAGGATGGAGGAAAGCCTGAGGGTGGTGGTAGGGTTGGGGTGAATGAACAATTAGTGAGTGAATACATGCAGAACACCTACTGCGTGTCAGACACTGCTCTAGTCATTGGCATTAGTGGAACAGTGTCACTATCTTAAGGAGCTTATGCTCTAGCCAGGGAAAAAAGAATAAACATGTAGTTAAGCAAAAAAAAAAAAGCACATTTTAGGTGTTGGCATGCAATAGCAAAGATAAAATAAGATAGTGTTATACTGCCTAAAGGACTGCTTTATAGGTATCAAAGGCTCTCTGAGTAATCAGTTGAATGATAAAAATGTGATAGAATGCAAAAATCTTGGGAAGAGTTATGAAACAATAAGAAAAAGGCCCAAGACAAAAAACTTGACATGTTTATGGTACAGACAAAAGGCCAGTGTGACCACAGATAAAGAGATGAGATTAGAGGAGTCAGCCTAATAGTCTGGGGTTTCTTTTGGCTGCAGTGAGGATCTGTTTAAGAGTTTTAAAGAAAATAATAACATGATCTAATGTAGACTTTATTTATTTATTATCTTTAAATATATACTTTAAAAATCATGAGTAAGATGATTCATGATTCATTAATTATTAATCCATTAAGCAGTACAGACTCATAGAAGAAGTGACTCTTCATCTGAGTTTTGACAGCATTGCTTCTTCATCATCATCATCCATAGTTTTGCACATTTATGGGGAATGAGGAAAGGAAGATCTGCCTTAGCCTCTAGTAATAGACACTTTTCTTCCAGGCCACTTAGTGGACTTTTTGCGTAGGAATCTTGGTGTGTGTAGAGAGGAGCCTTGGGGCTAGGGTGGTGAATTAAGGGTGGAAGAGTAGATTTTATTTGTCACTAAAGTGGATGTTAGATTTATTGGGAAGAAGTCATGTTTGCCAATTTGGATAAAGTTGAGAAGAGAAGATAAAAATTATTGCATGTAAATTTTCTGCAAGTAAATGAAATGCTCCTAATTGATTTCTCACTCTATTTTGCAAAAAATATGAAAGCTAAGGACTGATATTCTTTTTTAATAATACCAATTAGCTCCCTGCATATGATTTTTGAAGCCCTAGTAATGCAACTGTAATGGGGCAGATGCAAGTTCAAAGCACTGGAGGATAATATTTCCAACCCTGTCTGCATTGTTTCATGAGACAATGAGTTCAGTTGACTTCAAGTGTGTCATGTCTTGTAAATCATTGGGTTATTAACTTTAACAGGGTCAATGTATTGCTCCCATCTCCATTTCACAGCATTAGTGACCTAGATAATAGTTGTGGAATACGGGCTAATAATCCCTACATTGTAGGCACATAAGTAGAGTGACCTCTTATGTGTGAGGGATTTAGAAAGAAGATCCACTTATG